>NC_091126.1:182937590-183237590 GCF_040183065.1 Periplaneta americana
GAATTCGATTATGCGCACTGTTCAAAACATACAGAGGTGAGCCTGCCTGGAGAGAAATAAAAAATAGATTGCAGCCACCAAATTACTCTTCAAGGAACGACCACTCATATAAATTGAGGGAAAGAAAACAGAGGACGGACATAGGAAAGTTTTCTTTTCTCAATTGTACTATCAGGGACTGGAATGCTTTACCTGCAGACTTACTAAAGGCTTTACTAATAACCAAAAATGTATTTAAAAAATAGGCTTAGGGACTTCACTAATAGACGGTAGTATATTATACACACTATTTAAAGGGTGTAATTGATATTTTGTTATTTGAAGTGTTGTATCAGTGAAGAAGTGTGTTGTGTCAGTGAAGTGTGTTTCTGTCAGTGAAATTTCATAGTTTATAGTGGCAGTGCAAAGTATTTGATCAGTGACATGTTTTTTAAGTGTTAGTGAAATCAGGATAGAATCAGTGAAATGTGTCGTAGTTCCAGTGCAGTGAGTGAGTTGTCAGCGAAATGAGTGTAGTGCTGAAAGGTACTTGTGCAGGTATGAACATATCATACTCGTGAGTTTTAGTTCGAAGTTAGGGTTACGATACAAATTAGATTTACTTTAAATGTTATTTTAAGTGATCGTGCTTCATTGAATTTAGGATGCTCCCTGTTATTATTATTATTATTATTATTATTATTATTATTAATTTATTAATAATTGTATTTTTATTGTGTTTATTATTAATTGTCATTATATGTACATACACCATCGGTAGTCGATGTTACTCGCTGGTCACTAGTCATCAGGACGTACCAAGCTGTGTCAAACAAAAGACAATCAAAATGGTGGTAGAAAAATTCGCGACTATATTCTTAAATAATTCAGTATATTAGTCAAGTACAGGGTTTATGCAGTACAATGGAAGTATTTTTGAATGCACCAAAAGAAAATGCAGATGTAGTAAGATCTTAAAATAGGTTATCAAAACGAAAAAAAAAAGGGGGGGGGAAAGGTGTATTTCATAGAAATATAATTCAAATGAAAGAAAGTAAATTTCCGGTTAATGTTCGACAAAGCGTTAAGTACGTAATTATGACCGCGTTGCTGTTTTATTTGTGGTCTAGAGAAAATACATCTTTTAGGAAAAAAACTTTTATTCCCCGCTTTCATCATATTATTATTGTTTATGAATATTACGTTATGAAACAAAAACTATCTAAGGGCCATGAGCAACACGATCATCTTGGCTGTTTGCGCACGCGCGAACTTGGTTAATAAAAATCTAAACTACCGTACCGAAACCTAACCTTCGTATATGCAAGATGTGTAACCGGAGCAAGAACATATCTCCTTGATTTGATCTGGAATGTACACACGAATATAAATCCAAGCAAGGATCACGCTGCCACTGCATGAGAGGTCTGTGCATGCGCCACAGCAAAACTGTTCCTGTCGAGACACAAATACATCTTGTCGCTAACAATGGTGCTGTCTCTCAGTAATGTTCAGAACGAAGGAGGCAGAGAGAGAAAAAAAAAACAAATTTCTCCTTCTAACAACGCCACAGACCAACATCATGTCCTTATGTGCATTTAGTTAAATTTGGTCGTAACTGTAATGGCACGGTTCAAAACTACCGTAGCAAATTCTCCAGTTTAGCGGAATTGGCTTATTTTACGATACTTTATCAACTGCGATGGTTATCTAGCATCTGAGTGAAATGCCAGCGAAAAGTTACTCATCATTTGTTCAACCAGGTAACTTGTTCCAACCTGGGCCCATTTGTTTCATGATCAGGCATGCAGTCGCTTAACTTCACTTCAGCAGTACAGACCAGCCACTGGGTTACAAGTGGGACGTGGTTCGAATCCTGCTCGAGTTCTTTTGCCAACTATAAGGTGAATTACGTGAAAAAGTCTACTTTTTTGTTATCACCATACCACAAACACTAGATAACCCGTATTTTATGAAGCATCATTAAATAGCCAATTAAAAAAAATGAACTGACTACAGTCATGGTTGATACAATGAACTATATTCACGGCCAGATTTTGTATTGTACAGTACCGGTACATATTGTTAGTTATATTTTGTTAAAAAATTAAACAAAGTGGCCATTTTATTTTTCTGAGACTGTCAGATATAGCGAATCATTCATTCATATGTTGAGGAGTCAGTAATGAATGCGAGGAGAGCCACGTGCTTGTAATTTTATGGATTATACACGATTATGGAATGATTGGTGACCACTTTTAGGGACAATTGCTGTTAGAAGAGAGACAAGCTTGGCTATCAAGACAACAAAGAAGAATATTCATAGAGGTTCTATTTTACAAGGAGCCAAGCAGATGTATTCCTTAGTAAGGACCTCAACGAGCAAGAAATTTTTTTGTCACCTGGAGATAAAGATAGAGCCATATTGTAATGCTGAAATTTCATTTTTGTCACCAACAACGGAAAAACTCCAATCTACGCCTCTCTCAAACAATTCATCATTGCTTTCTTCATCATTTTGATCAAGATGTTATATAAACATGTTCCAGGTTTCAGTTCTGTCCAATGGCAATGCTCTGTACCTGTGATAAGTTAGGCCTACTGTTAACAATTTCGTTCAGTATGTTATCTACATATTTCATTTTATTCTATTAATTTATACATTTTTTTCTAGTTTAATAAATTCTAGATACAGATCAGAACAGAAATCATGCATGTACCGGTAAAATTGTGTCTCACATTCATATTTAGGCCCAGTTTTGGTGTTTTCATTTACAGAAAAAAGGAGCAGGATGAAAATCCTGGAGCTGCAATACAAGCCATAAAGTATTATAATTATTCAATTAAGAAGAAACCCAACGAAACTTTCAAACCTCTTGTTACAGAAGAGGTAATAAAAGAAGAATCAGAGGAAATTGAAAAAATTCTAGGTATGTGTTTTGACATGAATCCAGTTACACACGATAGTAGCAATCAGTGCTTTTTTTTCATTCTGGCACCTTTTTTTTTACATTTGTCACCATAGAAATGGAAAATATGTGAATAACTGTGTTTTTAACATAAGTTTTCTTTGAATTCTATTTAACCATTGAAAGTCATAGTTGGATGAAAAGAAGATTAAAAACGACAAAATTCCCCTGCAGTGGACAGTAATCAGTTCCCCTTTTGCTATAAAATGTTCTACTCAAGAGTTCCACCACCTTTTTGTCCTTAAGAAAAGCACTGGTAGCAATAATATAGGTAAACGAGTTTCATATTGTGCCACTGAAGTGAAATTGTAAAACAATATAAAATGAACATAAAATCAGCAGCATTAAAATTACATTAAATTAACTTAAGTTAAAGGACTTATTTATCAGTGTGATATGATCAGTCGATGTAGTTTAACTTGTTTAGCTTGTGTGATTTACAACAGGAATATTTACACATTTAGAGCTAATAGCAGTTGACTACAAGAAACGAAGAGGTATAGTGTGATAGGACAATTCTTGCATACTTACTTACTTTTTTTTTATTTTATTGGGTTATTTTACGGCGCTATATCAACACCTAGGTTATTTAGCGTCTGAATGATATGAAGGTGATAATGCCAGTGAAATGAGTCCGGGGTCCAGCACCGAAAGTTACCCAGCATTTGCTCGTATTGGGTTGAGGGAAAACCCCGGAAAAAACCTCAACCAGGATTCGAACCCGGGTCACCTGGTTTCGCAGCCAGCCGCGCTGACTGTTACTCCACAGGTGTGGACTACTTACTTACTTACAAATGACTTTTAAAGAACTCGAAAGTTCATTGTCTCCCTCACATAAGTCTGCCATCAGTCCCTATCGTCAGCAAGATTATTTCAGTCCTTACCATCTTGTCCCACCTCCCTCAAATCCATTTTAATATTATCCTCCCATCTACGTCTCGGCCTCCTCAAAGGTATTTTTCTCTCAGGTCTTCCAACTAATACTCTGTATGCATTTATGGATTGACCCATATGTGCTACATGCCCTGCCCATCTCATACGTCTGGGTTTAATGATCTTAATTATGTTAGGTAAAGAATACAATGCAAGCAGTTCTGCTTTGTGTAACTTTCTCCATTCTCGTGTAACTTCATTTTCCTAAGCATCTTATTCTTGAATGCCGTTAACCTCTGTTCCTCCCTCAAAGTGAGAGTCCAAGTTTCACAACCATACAGAACAAATGGTGATATAACAGACTGTTTTATAAATTCTAACTTTCAGTTTTTTGAAAGCAGACTAGATGTAAAAGGCTCTCAACAATAATTCTCATAATAATAATAATAATAATAATAATAATAATAATAATAATAATAATAATAATAATAATTTTTATATATATTTTTTTTTTATTTAGAATATTAAAGTGCAAAAAACAGCACAAGGCCAATTACAGTTTAGCACAAGATACAAAACAAAACAAAACAGAAGAAATGATGATGAGAATGAATGATAGAAATGGCAGTGAGATGGAATACAATCAATATAATAGTCATCAATAATCTTTGACCAAATGCAACAAAATAAATACCAATATCTGACAATAATAACAAGTAAGGATGATAAACTCAAAAGGTGTATACTACACATTAAATGGATCCAAGTTCAATCCATGCAAATTAGCATATTTTATACATCTGCAGACCGGAGAGAGAGATTTTGAATTTCTATTATAAAAAATGTTATGAAATCTTAAACCCTTAGCAGGAATACGAAGACTGATATTGCTTATGAATGATTCACAATCAATATCACCCTTAATGACTTTACAAAAAAATAAATAATCAAGATCTTGACGTCTGGCAAATAAACTGCAGCAGTTAGAATATTTAAAGTTAATCTCATATTTATAGTCATCGGAAATTGGTAAAAATCTATAAGAACACAAGGAAATAAATGTTCTTTGAATATTCTCCAATTTAGCCGAGTCAGTGGAAGTAATGGAGTTCCATACAACAGATGCATATTGAAGCTAGATCTAACCAATGTATAGTATAAAATTAAGAGACACTTCGGAGTAGAAAAAGAACAAGTTATAGATCTAATTAGACCAAGCATTCTTAATGAATAATAATAATAATAATAATAATAATAATAATATCCAACATTATCAGTTGATGCATTTTTAAGGTCAGAAGATGTTGATCACTGAGTGACAGCGTGCTGCGTCATTCTAATAATACAGTTAACTAGTTTTGCACTTCTGCTTACAGGAGTCTACATCTCACACTGAGAACATGTCTTTTTTTTTTTTTTTTTTTTTTGTCTTTTGTGTGTAGTTGTGTAACATATATATTTCACATGCCACTGACAAATTCAGTACAGTACTGTAATGTATAATAGCCGTCAGTTTACAGTGTGCCTTGTGTGTTATTCTATCATTTATAATGCATTTGCACAACTTGAAAGAGTCTGATAGTCGTCTGGAGAGATTAAGTAAACAAATTATCCTTGTATGTTCGACAGGTCAAAATAAAAATGATAAACCTTCACATGAAAATAAAGTAGTATCTTCTCCTAAGGAAGGATATGTATCACCTCATCCAGGACCTGTGAAAGAGAAAAAGAAGCCTCCAGTACCACCAAAAAAACCTGCAAGGCTTACATTGAAAGTGAGTAATTGACTTTTTATTTGGAACATTTCTGTATGTATTGCATGTTCTTAAGATGACTTCTGAAATTCGTATGTTCAATAGACTTGGAACATTTTTTTCCTAGGGGTGGGGAGTGGAGGGTCTAATGCTAATTGTACATACAATATACTTTTATTTTTCAGGATAGGAGTGAGGAAAGCAAACGCTTAGATGATGCTCTTGATGAAGCTTTGAAAAACCTAACAATAGCTAAAGAAGAAATACGTGTTGAAACATCGGATTTACTACAACCAACAGAAAGCGACAGTCCCATTCTAAGGAAGAAAGAAACAGTTCCTCAGAAAATGACAGATGATGAAGTTTTTGCAGAATTACGAAGAATATGCCATCCTGGTGACCCATATAGGAGGTTCGAAAGAAGTAAAGAATTAGGTGCAGGGTAAGAGACATTTGTATTTTGACATGTGAATTGCATGAAATTTATTAATCACGTAATTCCTCATGGTATAACGTAGAGATGTTAAGCTCTTACCCATTTGTGTAATCATCTTTGTGGTCACGAGCTCACATGAAAAAAAAAAAAAAAAAAAACACTCCAAACATTTCAGAATTAAAAGAATATATTACACACTTTTACAATATAAACATTTTCTCAGCAGATTTATTTAAGAAACCTTCAGGAAACAAGCTTCATGAGATTAATGAAATGTTAGCTAAATCTTATGATGCCTTGTGGCAGAATAATATTGTCATTCGTCTGTAACAGCATGTCACAGTTATTTTTAAAAAGACATCAAAAGTTGTTCAAGAAATTTGTGCACAGGCACATGTGGCAGCACATGATCTCTATTGAAATATTAGCATAAATGTTTCCTCAATATAAAGTTCATTGATATATTAATTAAGAAGTTCGTATATTTTTGATAACATCACTGATGTAAGCCAATGTTTTTTGTGTCACTCCATTGTTTGATATGTTATCTATGAAGAAATGCATATAAAACAGAAGAAGTGTGCATGTCGCTAATGTAAGAAATGAAAGTCAAATGTTAACTTTTTTCTTTGATCACTTATGAAGTTAAACTTACAAATATGAGATTTTTAGCTCTCATTGCGACTGTATTATGAGGAATAATTTACGTTTAGCAACCATATGATGAGGCTAAAATCTAAAGTATTTGTAGGTGCCAACTTCAGGATCATTATTGCCCAATATACCTCTATACATAAGAAAGTAGAAGTGTTGTTGAGGCTCTTGACATGAAAGACCCAATATAGTATAAAACCCAAATTCTTTTCCACATTAAACTTATTACAAAAGTTTTTTTAATGTTTTTTGCTTTTTATGAATCTAAATACTGTAAGTACATAAACTTCTTTACAGAGCTTCTGGGACCGTATTCATAGCCACGGACACATGCACTAATCAGCGGGTGGCTGTCAAGGATATTGATCTTTCCAAGCAGCCAAGAAAGGAATTGATACTGACAGAAATTAGAGTTATGAAAGAATTCAATCATGGAAACCTGGTCAATTTTCTTGATGCATATTTGATACATGACCATCTCTGGGTAATCTATAATTTATTTAACATAGCATGTAAGATATGAAATTTTCCTCTTAATAACACGAACATTAGTCAGCACTTAGAATCTGTACTGTAAGAGTATATTAATAGTAATATTGCTACAGAAATAGATTTAAGAAAAGCATAAATTAATTACAGATGAGTGGAAGAATTCCTTGTAAGGAATGCAGACGCTACAACTAGAATTATAACGCCCTTTAATGTCATTAATGTTAACATATGTGTGACAGATTCTTCTTGCCCATGTTGTGGTTCGAGTATAGCCGCATTTCTACTTTGGAGCTGCGCAAGAATAATGAGAGGGAAGCAGTAGTTGCCAGTTAAAACTGCAGCTTCCCTTGCGCACATCTCGTATTCCTGCTCATATAATAGGATTCTGGATCCAGTTCGAAGAGCAATGTCAACACTTGATAGTGTAGCTGTTTTAATTATTGTTACTAATCAACCACAAAGCAAACGACGAAAAGGACCTTCATTTTGGATGAGCAAAGGAAGGGATGAAACTAGAGTTGAATCATGATTGAGGAAGTGAAGCTGGCCGAAAAATCTTTTTTAAAAATTTTACACGTAGGTTACAGATTTTGAAATGATATTATAATTGATTGGACCAGAAATAAGTAAAAGCAGTTCCAGCAGCTACCAGACTGGCCACATGTTTAAGGTTTTTAGCCATTGGTAACAGCTTTCCAAATTTAAGATTCTCTTTCAAAGTGTCAATTCCTACTCTCAAGATTCGCTTTCAAAGTGTCAGTTCTTACTGTCAAGATTTGCTTTCAAAGTGTCAATTCCTACTGTTTCACGTATTATAAAGGAAGCTTACCCAGTGATTGTGAAGACGCTCTAAACTCACATAAAAGTACTATTTTTTAGTTATTCGTATTACTAATTTAATTTATTAGTAAAACATATCAATAAACAAAAATCAATGAATCTTCTTAATGTATTCAACTGTTTGCTGAAGTCAGTTCTTGTTTTTCATAAGAAATGAGGGGTATTTTGATCGGTATCCATTATAGATGCCTGTTGCTAGTAGCCAGAGCATAAACAAAAATAAATAAGACAATAAAATAAAAGTTTTTTTTTTTACAATCAAGGTTTTCTTTTCACAAGTAGTGTAATAAACTATCTGATTTATATTATTTATGACTGACTGGATTATTGATACGTAGAGGTAGTGAGAGAATTACAAATAAACAATTTATTATTATTTATTTAGTATGTTTTATTTTTAACATTATTATTTTCAAATCTACTTCATTAATACAGGTACATTCAGGCCTGTCATAATGAGAATTTTCACTGCATAATCACTGATCCCCTGTCACGTCCAGAAGATTTGGATGTAGTAGAAGTGAAATCTTTTCTGCTATCGCTGTGGTTGGTGGTATTCACAAGTGAAAGCTCAAGTTTGAATTGGTAGGGAATCTGCTAGTGAAAGAGTACTCATTTTAGCTTGAGCAGACAGATTCTTGGTTATAGGCGTCTGTTAACTCGGGTAGGAGTTGGTATTGGTGTGAATTATAAAGTTTGAAACCCAGAAGGAAATAGGCCTACTGCAGCACCCTGGCCCATTTGAGCAGTTTGCTGTAAACGTGGTTCTTTTAAGTTTCTGATGTGTCCTTCCACGTATGTCCCAAAAGAAGTTAAGGTGATCTCGTTTTTTGTTTTAATGTTTTGTGTGATATTTCGGAGCAAAGAAATAACCTGTTCCATTGCTTTAGTTTCCTTTTAGAATGGAATTGTGTTGCATTTTTTCTATCTTTCATATGTAAGATAATTTTTATGCAAACTGACACACTAAAAAGAATCAAAAAGTTCCTCCCATTGAGAAGAATCTAGTGCAGTCATTCTTGTTGCCTCATTTTGATTACTGTGATATTCTCTTCACTGATGTTAACATAAGACAGTTCAGACTGCAAGTGTTCGATTTGTAACATCAGCATATCTGACTGCATCTCATTCACTCACCTTACTCTTCAGTATTCTTCAAAATTTTATCTTCATATCACGCAATAGATACTCTTTCACAGTCTCTGCAGCTCATCTCTGGAACTCTCTATTACAGCATGTCAGAAACTGTCGGATATTATCAAGTTTTGAAAATAAATTAGAATTGCACTCTTCAATTTAGATTCCCTTCAATTACTATAAGCTATTTTCTCTGTGCCACAGTTTTATATAAGAAAAGAAAACAACATATATATATATATATATATATATATATATATATATATTTTTTTTTTCTTCTTTACAATCACTAAACTCCCTTGAACACCAGATTAATTTATTATCATAGTTTTTTCTATTTGACTTTTATTTAAATGTATTTTTTATCATTTTATTACATCCCATTTGTTGTAATCTTCCTTACATTTCCCCTCTTAACTATTTGTAGTAATTGAGTTACTTATCTTGTATTCCAATATATATATCTGTTTTTCTTTCTTGTATTGAGGTATTTTCATTTTGTATAGTCTCAATTTTGTTTTTGATGCTAATATTTTATTCTTTCCACTTTTTGTTAAATTTCATTGTTTGTGAATTTTGTGACATAGTGGAGTGTAAGAGAAGGCCCTGTGGTTTTACTTCTGCCATTATAAACAGAAAACAAACAGATAAATAAATAAGTAAATAAATTCGGTTTTCTTCGCTGAAACTGGATCTGAAATTTTAAATTTTGTTGATGACTGCTTTCCTAATTCCCAGCCCATTCATTTTTGCAAAAAATTGATGCACATTCCCCCTTTTCTGGTGGTCATAATTCTGATCTGACAAGGATAATTCCTGTAATCCTCAATGAACTCTTTGAACACTCCCTCATGCAGATAATATATATGAAAAAATATTCGACTAAGTGGTCGGACTGCACCGAAACTATATAAATATTCGCAATGAAAACAGCTAGCAGCTCCACAGCTAGTGGAGAGGCAGGTAGTGGCAGAGTGGCAGACTCACATTTTGTTCCTGCCTCTTGCCTTGTGTACATTTGCGATTTGGATCTTTCTGAAAAAAGCTATGTTAAGATATCTATTACTTCACCGCTGCTTTGGATCTTCTTCTAAGTGATGGAGGTTAATAACAACGCAATGTTACATTGAAAGTGTTGAATATTTATGATATATAAAATATCTTGAGAAAAATCATTTATATATTAATTTCAATAAAAATATAGGCAGTAGCTATCTATTATAAATTACTTAATAGACTGAGGATGTTTGATGACTGATAGGCTTCAGAAATGTTGAAATCTTGGAGATTGTTCTTTCCATAAGCAGTTGAGATAATGAAAAATTTACTATGGTTATCTGTGTGTATGTATATCCCTGTTGTAGAACTTTCTCGCATTATTTCATAGCCTGAGTGAGGACCATGAGAAACATTGATACACTGTTCGTTTGTTTGTTTGTTTCAGGTGATAATGGAACTTCTTGATGGGGGGCCATTGACGGATGTTGTAACAGAAACTGTCATGAAGGAGGGTCAGATTGCTGCTGTATGCAGAGAGGTTTTAAAAGCTATCAATTTTCTTCATGTGAAAGTGTGTACATCATATGTATGAATGAAAACTACAAATTATTTTAGGACATGAATGTTGATACTTATCAAAATACAAAAACTGAAAATATGTTCCCGATTTATGATAATATTTTTCTTTCTCCAGTCAGTCATTTAGTTTTAAAGAGCAAGTTTACCCTGAAGTTGAAATGAAATACATTTTTCATAAATGCTGATAAGTATTTGAAATTCTAAACACAAACTGTAAAATTTAATTTCACACCACATTCAGCTAGAGGTTCCATGTGTTCTATGTATTAATATGAAATATAATTTTCAGGGTATCATTCATCGAGACATAAAATCGGACAACGTTCTGCTAGGAATGGATGGGACTGTGAAAGTTACAGACTTTGGCTTTTGCGCCAATATTGTAGGAGACGAGAAAAGGCAGACTATGGTTGGAACTCCATACTGGATGGCACCAGAGGTCCATTTATTCTCTTTTTATGTGTTTCCATGATTTTAAGTAAATGTGTTTACTTTATCGAGATCCATTCCTTATTGGAATTGTAGCTACATATTTGATTTTAAAAAATTCTGTAAAGACTGAATGTGTACATTAAAAAAATTCAGTACCTTCTTGATTTGGAATATTGCATAAAAATTAGCGAAGGTATAAGCATATTAAATTTCTTCTTATTTAAAACTCCAATACTTGTGAATATTCACCTCACTGAAGTTAACTTTTTAAATACATTTCTGAATAATTTAAAGAAAATTCTAATTTCATATGGCCTTAGGGATTCTGAATAATTCTTCAGTTTCACAGATATCATTAAACGAAGAATTGACAGCAGAATTTGAAACTATGTATGTATGTATGTGTGTGTGTATATATATATATATATATATATATATATATATATATATATATATATATATATATATATATACACACATCATATATTATTCAGCTCCATATTTAGGTAATGTTATGCCCATGGGCCCAAAAAAGTGTTGCACCTCCCGCCAACTTATGAATATCTTAGACATTAAGCAGTGTAACTGTAAAGAATGTGGCATGTAAGAACAATTTAACCAGTGGCATATTCTGGAATAATGACATGGGCTATCACTGACAGGAAAAATCAGATAGGCTTAATAAACTAGCACGGAAATATAATTGTTAAAAATTTGATTAAAGAATCCATCTGTAAAACAACCAATACAATATTTAACTATTAATGCATTTCAATTTATCTGCTTTTTCGACACATAAACTCCAGCCATCTTTCGAGCGATTTTTGAGAGAACTTAAGAGAATACATCACTTTAAGTTCGTTTTTCAGATGCACAAGGTCAAATCATAACTGTCAAAATTCTTACAATTTAAAAAGTCACAAACTTAAAGTGTTCCTGAGATTCAAATATTGATTAGTTTGTGAGCCATAACGGTGCCCAAACTTCACAAAGTATTCTTGAATACAATCTGGGTAGCATAGTCGGTATAGCACTGGCCTTCTGTGCTCGAGGTTGCAGGTTCAATTCTGAACCAGGTCGATGGCATTTAAGTGTGCTTAAATGCGTCAGGCTCATGTCAGTAGATTTACTGGCATGTAAAAGAACTCCTGCGGGACAAAATTCTGGCACACCGGCAATGCTGATATAACCTCAGCAGTTGCGAGCGTCGTTAAATAAATCATAATTTTTTCTTGAATACATGATACAAATATCTTCATCATTATAGTTTATCCTTTTAGACCTTGGCTCTTCTCCCCCTTTCAAATCAGTGCATTTCGTAGGGATTCTTACTTTTCTCCTTCTGTTCACTTCGCAGTAGGCCTTCCACTCCTCGTACTTAAGCTGGAAAAAGGGATTATCCAGTAACTGTTTCACTTTGTAGGATTCAGACATTGAATATTTATCTCAGAAGAATATAACTTCACACACTTTTAAACAAAAATATCAGAAATGCATTGTACCAGATTGCCACTATAATTAAGAAAACTGCACATGCTTTACAACAATAACACGTGGCTTGTGGCAACCTATTTGGAGCAATGGATTACGTGAATGTTATATCTATAGGCAGTTAGGCATATCCACACACTGTGTCAGATATCTTTGTTACGGAATAAATAAAATACATAATTGTTCATTCTTCATTGCGCAATTTTGCTGAACATTTGAAAAATATACTTCACATAATTATTTCGAATCTCACTGTAGTGTCACCGTTCACAATCTTTCTGTATGTCCGAGCGGCTCAGAGAAGTTCAGAGGCTGTGATTCGAGAAACCGAAGCCTTGACGTACTATTCCCTGCTTTCTTCACACCTCTTACTCCACTCCACCTGCATGAATCCTTCTTGTACAACCATCCGAAGCCTTCTTCTTGGAGTCGAACAACATAATCTGCGATTTGTATTGCACGCGAAATTTATAGAGTAGTGCAGATGAAAAGCATGTATAAAATTATAAATAATTTTGGTTTTCCCTTACTCTTCATTTGGACGTGGGCTTCGGTGATAGCCTTGATAGTCCACAATATACGCCACTGAATTTAACATATGCTTCTATCTGAAGCAGGCATCAGCAAGCGAAGCACACTGAATATGGGCGACTAAACTTAGTTAAGTGCCATGCCACTAGCCTGACATTATTTAAGGAAGAGGAAACAATATTTACTGTAAAATAACTACTGAAGCTTTCCTGGTGACTTGATGATTCGAAACTTTCTCGGGCTTCTAGCCAGGTAAAAAGTTGGTGATACACTGATGTTTCGAGGATGTTCATGGGTAAACTGATTGACTTATCGTGTTCCAGGCATTGCTCGGAAGGCCACAGGGCCATGTTCACATTGCCTGGAGCACCTAGCTCCTCCCCTCAGTACTATAAATAAGCAGCAGGACAATACCCCCTAGTCACCAGACGAGGAAGATGAACATCCTCGAAACATCGGTGTATCGAAAACTTTTTACCTGGCCAAAAGTCCGAGAAAGTTTCGAAAATTTACTGATTTTGTATTCCGACTTCGTTTTCAGTTTTTTGGAGATAATTTTAGTATATACAATTCTTTAATCTTAATTTTAACATGTAATATTTTATAGTTTTTTAAACTTAATTTGCTTTGTATTAAAATACCGAATATGTATAAATGTGATACAGACTCGATCTGTTGAAAACATTATTTTATAAAATAAAACAAAATTCTGCAGATTTAAGATCTATTGTTCTCACACATCTTATAGGTTGTAACACGAAAACAGTACGGAAAAAAGGTGGATATTTGGTCACTGGGAATTATGGCTATAGAAATGATAGAAGGCGAACCTCCTTATCTGAAAGAAACACCCTTGCGAGCCTTGTATCTCATTGCAGCCATTGGGAGGCCCCAAATACCACGATGGAAGTCTCTCTCTCCAGAATTTCAAGTAAGTGTGAACTCTAATATGTCATATCTAAATAAAAATGTTGTTCCACAATTTCAAATTATCAAAGACACCTAGAGTTTCATGTTTACTTAAAAGGACTTGAAACTCCTTCCCCCCCCACAGAGACACAGGTGTCTGATGACGTTTACCAACATCACATGCTGATATCCAGTCACTTGTAGCCTATATTCAAAATTAAAATGTTGAAAAAGCAAAGAACTTTTCATGTTTAAAAAAATATATGTTACTCATGCAACGGTTTTGCTAATTAAGCGAAGATCGAGTAAGTGACAAAGAATTATCAGTTCTTTCCTACCCTTAGGAGAATAGAAATCATGATTATGCCAAAATTATTAGTAATTTAAAAAACAAATTATGGTGTGTGTAAACGTGAGTATTTTTACATCTCTGTGATTCCTTGCATTATATTTTATATGTATGCACCACATGCTGTGAAAATGTACAAATAAGCACAGCTGATTATGTGACACTGTGGCCAGTATGCGGCTGGACATCAATAAATGCTTGTTAGAGCTCTCTATAATAGATTTAATTTGCGCCAATTACATGTATGCTACTTTATTGATATAACCATAACACTCCCCACAGGCTAACAAGTGTTCTTGACTGTAACTAATAATTATTTAATTCCGATAATAATCACTTGAAAATAAACCCGTTATCTATGAACTATTAATTTCTAAATAACTGGCCATAGAAAGAATTATAGCGTATATTTTACAGAGCTTGTGGGACATGTAACACCATCTATTGAGATTGAGTGGAAACATTTTTGCAACACTGATGCTTGCTGTAAATTTATAAAAAGTATTATTGATATAAATACACTGACCGGCAAAAAAAAGTGGAACATATAAAATAAATTAAATTTTTTCTATATATTTAGAAACCAAAGAATTCTTTTCCCATTTTTAAGATGTTTAACACATTAGAACATCCCTCTGAACAGTTTGTGAAAAGAAATTGAGGATATGACCATCTTTAGGACAGTTTATTGTACCCTAATCTCCGAAGTACTTATCTTTATGATTTTACTGAGGGTAGCGCAATAACAGCTTTCAAGGTTTACAAACTTGTGACACCCTTATTGATGATCTGTGGATATTGGGAAACATTTTGAACCATTCACTAAAATTTCAGTCTGTTATTCATGTGCTGTTGTGAGTAAAACATGCCTCTTAGCTGTGAAGATGTCGCAAGGACAGTTGCTTTGATGGAGGATGGATGCAGCCTTCGTTATGTGGCTCGGGTCATCAGAGCATCACCGTGCAATGCAACACTATAGGGAACTTGGAACAGGGATCATGCCGTAGGAGAAGTACAAGTTTCAGGGATGACAGATTTCTCACTCTGTAAGTTCTGCGCGATCGCCATACCACAGCAGTACAGGCAAGAAATCGACTGGAAAATGTCTGGCCTGCGAGAGTGAGGAGGTGGTTTGCAGAAGCTAATCCAGACCCCAGCTCAAGCCATGGCACAGAGAAGCGCGCTTTCATTTCACGAGGCAGCACCAGGGATGGACTCCAGAGCAGTGGGCCTCTGTCCTCTAACCTGAGGTCTGCTGATGGACGAGAAAGGGTGTGGAGATTGCCCGGAGAGAGGTACTCGTCCATTGCATTATCCTCGAGGACTCTGTTTAGGGGTGGCTCAGTAATGATGTGGACTGCACTGAGCTCGTGTTTGTCGATCACAGGTCCCTCAATGCATAAAGCTACATCGAAGAGATCCTTGTGATGCCCTTTGCACCTTTCATTGGCCAGAACTTTATATTCATGCACATACTGCTCGTTGTGTTGTGCAGTACCTACAGGAAGTTGGGATACGAACCCTAGACTTGTCAGCTCGTAGTCCCGACATAAATCCTATTGAGCATGCTCAGAAGGAATGTCCATCGGTGAGACAGCAACACCTTGGTGCAGCTGAGGGTAACATTGCTGGAGGAGTGGGATCTCATGCCCCAAGAGACCCTCCAACGGTTAGTGGGCAGTTTGCCTTAATGCTTACAGGCTGTCATACACGCCAGGGGTGTAAATACCCAAATTTAGTGCTTAGTGACGTCAAGAGGTACAGTGTAAACATTAACTTTGTTTTCATTGGCCTTAAATTGACAAAATCGTGATGTGAAGTAAATTTCAAAATTTCAAGATCTGCGAAAGCTACAGACAATTGTGAGTTACATGCATGTTGGTAATAATGTTTCGGTATTTAATATAATCAATTATGTTGTTTTCATAAAATTGTCATAAATATCTGAAGGGAAATATTTTTCTATTGTAATAAATTAAGATTTTTATAAAAATGTAAAGTGTTCCACTTTTTTTTTGTCAGTCAGTGTAACATGGTAAAACCTATGTACAGCAGCCATGTAAGATGAGTGTTGATGTAGTAATGGAATCTAACAATATCACTTGAAAGTCTTTGAATAACAAATATTAAGGCCCGTAACACACTTGCAGAGTTTTCGCCAGTGAGAAATGTGTTGCAAGAAAATAAAAAAATTGATAACATGAATTCAAATGGACGTCCACACACTGGAAGAGGTTCTCGCTTGAGGCAAAAACCTCGCGCGAGTTTCTCGCTGGAATCTGTAGCTCAGTGAATTTTTTTGACACATTTATCAAAGATGTTTGACATTTATACTCTTTATGACTATTGAATGTAGAAAAAGATATCACAGGTGGTGATGTATTGTATTGTTTTTATTTGAAAATGAGGAAAGACTGCTGATAATTGCAGTCAGAAAGTTATCGAACTTGTACGATGTCACCCATAGGCCTATTTATATGATAAAAGGGATGAAAACTATAAAAACACGAAACTTAAAGAAGAAATCTGGTGAAAAATATCAGATTATCTGGAAATAAATAGGGCTATATTTTATTTTGATGAGATTTAATAGTATTGATTAAACATTTGAAATAATGTATCTATATGTCTTAACAGTTTACGTAATTTTAATCAGAATATAGCAAAGAATTCTCTATCATATCATGAATGGCAAAAAAAAAAAAAAAAAAAAAACTGTGGTCCATTGAATCTGAAATAACACCTAAACGTATCATCATTCAAATCGAAACCAGTGTCCAAAACTCGCCCTTATTTTCGTAAGATACAATGTGATTTTGAGATATTTCTGGCTTTAATTTTAGGCCTACTTCTTTTCATGAACAAAATATGTTCATTTAACTCCATTTCCTCATCATCTGAATACTAAGAATTCAACATAACGTTCGTACGTAATTTGTAAAGTACGACAATATACTTACAGGTTATATATTTAAGTATGACAATAAATGTAAATACATAACCTATAATATTTCCCCCAATGAGTCATTACTATAATCAGAAAAATGCTTTCTACATGAAGGCAGTGCATAGATGATCATAGCGAGATGTGATCTGTGATAGCGAGAACTCGCCAAGTGTGTGGAGGAAGGCTCTTCGCCTCTTTCTCACTGGCAAAAACTCTGCAAGTGTGTTACGGGCCTAATCCAGTGGTCTTTGTTTATGAGCAATAGTAAATTAATATAATTTTGAAAATGAATGTAAGGTGCATGTTACTTTAATATGTTTTCGAATTAAATGCTCCAATGTTTGCTTTTAAGTAATTACAGGACTTCACTTACTGAATTTCCAAGTGGAGTCAGTGCTCCAGACACCTATTTTGTTGACATTCATGAGGTCAATCTAGATAGATGTATTGAAAAACAAAACACTCCGAAAATCCCTATTGAATGGGCTAGATCTTAGCTTTGGAATTTTCTTCTACACCCTGTAAGTCGTTACATAAGGAAAGAGCACTGAACTGCTATGGAAGAGTTCATGTTTAAAGTACATTTCTCTCTCTCTTTTTTTTATTTCCTCGTTATTTTCTTTCACTATTATTTCATAGTTCATATGTTTTTGTCAGCCTTTTTTATTCTTATATTTATTTTATCTACAGTAATCTCACTAGAGGTTGTGTTTTATCTAGAGAAAATCAAATCTCGAGTGGGATTTAATTGACTATTACAAGATTAGAAGAAAGTATATAAAGATTAGAAGAAATAAAGTATTCTAGAGTCGACTGCAATTCGGAAGGTGGTCGTCTGCTAGCATTTGTGTCGAGAGATACAGACAGAGAGAGCAAGGCAGCGTACAACATTGCCACATCGTACTTCACGCTCACGTGCAATACGAATAGCGCAGGAGAGAATTTAAATTATCAGAAGACAAAAATGACCTTAGCTGTTGATTACTGTAAGCATGATATCAAAGAAATTCTCTTTCCTTCACTAACAATATTTTTTACACGGTTCTCAATCCCACACCACATGCTTTTTCAGTCGTTTCTTGTATGTTGGCAATGTTGCAACGAGCATCATGATGGCCAGCAGCGTTCTGCTCGTCAACGTTTTTAAAATAATTATACACCTTAAATACTATTTTCCGCGCCTGCCTGTGCAATACTTGTCTTTTACAGTCTCTTCTTCCATTTATTTATCTGACACACACACACACACACACACACACAGTAAATGTTAGTTTTACTTATTCAATGTATTGAAACACTCACACGCGAACAGACGAACTCAGGAAGTACTTGTTACAGACTGATTCCGATTGGTTCTACTGTACAAGCTTGTGACGTCACATGCCAGAAATGCTATTGCGCATATAGTAACCAACCGCCTTCTGAAATGCCATCGACTCTAATACAATAAAATATTAATTGACGTACAAAAATACTGAATTGTCTTGAAAATGTATTATTATACCATCTCATAATAACAAATATTCCGCTAGATGGCAGTATTGTGTTATGATGAGCTGTTCTGTTGTTACCACTTGTGCCAACTATAAAATCTATGGACGATTACTAGTAAAAAAGACTGTTGATTCAGTTTCAATTTTATTAAAACAGTTGCATTCCACTTCAATTATCAATATACATATATTAAACAATCTCTGATACGTGACTATCCAGAATCTCATACAGCAGAAGCTATAACATAACCTAAATAATATAAACAAGATAAATGATAGAAAAGTTTTAATTAGGGATGATGAAATAAACATGAATCATTTTAAAAGGAATGTGTTGGCAAACAAATAAACAAATGCTAGGGAGGTGATAAAAATTGGAGGATAAGCAGCCATGATTAATTGAAGCAAGTGGTTCTATACTGTTATTGGTCAAAAGTAGTATGATGTAGTAAAAGTGTAGTAGTCATCGTAATATCATGGAAAGATGATATTGTGCAAGTGTATGTAAACTTCAACAGGACAACATCTTAATATGTAAGAACAGAAAAGTGTAAGTTGTGCAAAAAGAATTTCTTAGTATGTGTACCAAAATACAGAGTAAAGAAATGTGACATGAATACATTTTTTTTTTTTTTTGCATTTCACCAACAAACTTTTTGTTTCTGTATGTTATCTATATTTTACACTGAAAATATTCCAGGTTCTTCAATTACAAATTTTGCTAGATGATACACATCATACGAGTAAAAACATTAAAGCAATTGCCTATATACAGAGCATCTTATAAACTCACTTTAATTATAGTCACAGTTTGATTACCAAATAACTATCAGAAAACAAATTTCATTATTTCCAAAACATTTTTTTTTCTGGCATAATCTTTAATGCAAACCACAGACATTTGACCATATTAGTAAAACGTATATCAGACAGCTGATGAATGATAGAATGTGTGGTGGCGATTACACTGTAGGACTTCCATGGAGTTCTGACATTCTTAACTTCTTGGAAAAAATATTTCATATGGCAGTCCGAGGTGCAATTAGGAGGAATAATTGCAATTGCCCTCATTATCTGTGAAAACAGAATTGAAATGTGTGATGTTTTGATGACCTCCAGATGAGTCCATTAAAAGTGAGAAATCTTGGCTGTGCCAGTATATTTAGTAATCATTTCGAAGTGATCTTTCGTCAATTTTCCGAATTCTGATGCTGTAATATCAACTATAGTGGAAACACAAGGCCTGACTGAAATTTCCCTTCAGTTCGTGTAGACAAAGGAAACCTTTTGGAAGAAGTTTCTGAGATACAATGATGGATTATTGTGCTCTGTAGCAATGAGTGGCCTATCAGACTAAATTCAGTGAACGTGAACATGATATTCATAGGTGGTTTGATCAATGTCTATTATAATTATCCATCTTGCGACTTGCTTCTGGAATTTTTCAACTTGTTTTAAGTTTGTTTCCAAATGCAAATCAGTCTTTGATTTTATATAATGTGTTCCTATTTTTTCTTTTTTCAAAATCTTTTCTAAAATTTCAGTAATAGCTTTAGCCTTTTTTTTTTCATCTAGAGCTGTTACTTTTATAGAAATAAATCCACTAGTTGGTCCCTCAAATAATACGTAGTTCCATAATATTAGCGTATATTTTTATTCTGTCCATAATATCTTGTTTGTGTTATGATGCCATGAATGCATACTTATCCTTTTCTTCAGCACAGAGTTTTCGGTTGGATATTATTTTTCCACCTATCTAGATTGATCTCATGGAATTTCAACAAAATCAATGTCCGAACACGATGGACTCCCTTTGCTCAACAGCATGCTGCCTTTGTCAATTAGATATATTTCAGTGTCTGAGCTGAAGTGCCATTCCCCAAAAGCATTTTAGCATTTAAAGTTGAAACATTTCTTTGTGTAAAATTGAATTGAATTTCTTATTAGGACTTCTTGGACCGATGTCTTCAAGTTGATGTAGACAAGAGGGCATCTGCTGATGAACTGCTTAGCCATCCTTTCCTGGAAAACTGTATGGAACTTGGCTCATTGACACCTTTAATTCGGGCTGCTCAGAAGATACTTCGGAAGGCCTTGTAACAGTACACAAGAGTTTTATGTATGATAATTTATAACTAGCATGGGAACAGTTTGCAGCTGTTGATCCCCAACACTTAATTCATACTGAGTGAAAATGAACAAATCCGAAGAAAGGGTCATTAAGACATCCAATATTTACCAATTGAATTATGCTGAGTATAAAAATTTTCATATTTGATTTCAATCATAATTAAACCTCATTACATCAAACTATGTCCTGTAGATGTTCGGTCTTAGACATTCTGCAGTGGGATCGTACTGTTATTGTGGCATTTATTTTAGTTCAGGTGTTAGAAATATTAAAATACCTATTTACTCCGAACATTCCTTCTAGATGTACTGCTTAGGCCCAGGAGTTGTTCTGAAAGAAAATGAAGTACTTTGTGAGTTTTATTACGATGTAGGTCTTTACCTATATGAGGTGCATTTTATACAATGTACACTTTTTTTTTACATAAATGTTGATCATATTTTAGTGCCTTTCAAGTTTTCCTGGAAGTGCAATCAGTAGTGTTTAGTTTACTGTGCCCACCTGGTTACTTGAACACTATCAACTAGGCCAAATGGAAATGTAATTTAATATAATACTTATTTTTTATAGCTATACAAGGAGTATTTGAAAAAGAAAAGCAGCGTGATTATAATACATATTTTAGATAATTACAAAACCATATTCAACATTTCATTCTTATAGAAGTTTGAAAGTAAATTCATTACTATTTGAAAGATAAAATTTGGCTACCAACTGAGAAGTCATTCAAAGACTGAAATAGCTAGTATCCTGGTCCTCACATTAATGCCCAAGTGCACCAACTTCGGTTTCTATCAGCTCTTTCGAAACTAGGGTAAGAGTAATACCGGGGTGTGCACAATTGCTTTTGCTTCCCTGAGATACCGTGGTTTCCTTTGCGATTATTCTGCTATGAAACAATTCGTCACATTCACTGTTCCAGATTCATGCTATGAATGCAATACCATACGATCCTGGGCGATGTTAATATTGTTCAGAGGGCCGTCATCATTTGTGTTGCAAATGTTTTTCTGTTAATTTATTGTTTATACTTTATTTCGCATTCCGTCTATAACATGGAAAATAAGACAATGAGACTTCCAAGACCACCCAATTTTAATGCACATGAGAATTTTGTCCTCCTAGGTCTGCCGACAAGTACAAATAAAAATACTGAAGGAGTAAAATTGAAGAAGGACAACACCTGGGAAAAAATTTCCAAGATATGAGTATGGAATGTATCATGTGGTGTACTCCCTATTTCTTATATCGTAAACTGGGGTAAACTTTATCATTTAAAAAATAAACATTTAAACTGTGACATTAGATGCATTGAACATATTTTTTAAACTTCCTTACTTTTTCTTCATTTCTTAATTATTATTATTATTATTATTATTATTATTATTATTATTATTATTATTATTATTATTTAATAATTAAAAATCGTTATGCTTCAATACTGTGAAATGCAATATGGCTCTCGGCAAATTATTATTTTCCACTTTTGACTCTCCTCTAATTTCTAGTGAGTGCCACTGAGCTATCAACATCGCACTTTATCAGTCAGTCTGAAGAATTCCAGTAGCATGGAATCACAATGCTATGAGAAGGTGATTGCGAGGCAATATGGGATAATTTCTTCTAGTTGGGAATTGGCATTTTGACCAAATAGAACTTAGTTTCTTTTTTCAGTCTATTTCTTCTTTGAAAAGATACATCAACCAGTTCTTCAAATGGATCCCACCTTTCTGTCACTATTCTTTCATCAAGTTCAAATAGCCAGAGATATCGAAGGTACAGCATATAATTGTTGGGCTCTATTTTGCAAAGCAAACTATGGGTTTTCTCTTTACTGCTCCCTCATGATCAGTAAACATTTTATCACGGTATGCTGAATACTGATCTTGGTGCACTCAGGCATTAAATCATTACATAATTAAAATAGATTTTACCATATACAAATATATAATTTTTTCTTAGATATTAGGGCACCGGTAGCAAACAAATGGTTGGTAATTATTTTGAAATGTAGTAAGGCTTTCTTTTATCCTATATGTAGTATGGCTTTTTGCTCAAATCAGTGGAGTAGCATTACATTTTTCATACCAAAGACAAAGTGAAGGAAAAGAACAAAAGCTATCAGAACTTCATAATACTATTTCCACTGATGTTAAATGAAAGAGATGTCTCTTGAGCACTTTCTGATCTCATAAACAATGATTTGCAGTAAATGTGTTATTATTTTAAATTTTGTGCAATTACGTCCCTGTTGCCATTTCATTAAATTTAGAAATTACTGTTCGAACACTGTTTACAAATACAAATCAGTTCCTGCATGACAAGAGTAAGTTGCTTAAATTGGACTTTCATTCAGAATTTCAAGACATTTTAAATGTGAAAAATTGTACATGTGTCCACATTCCATGAGACAACAGTGAACTTATTTTAAGCTCAAAACACTGTGCACCGAAATGTAGTAGATAGCTAATAGTCAAATCTTGAATAACTGGCAGTGGTGTGGCGGGGTCTGTGAGATGTACAGCACCAGTGTTGGATATCAATGATTAAAGACACCACATCTTAACTTGTCTGACTCTACCACAGCTCTCTACTTCTACAGACAGACAGAAAACAAAATCACAAAATCAGGACGTTACTTCATGAGTAGGTACTGATAATTATGTGCTGTGTTTTATATGAATACATAGAAAACTTGAGTCTTGAATAATTGTTAAATTTATAAATATATCCGTATTGAACCAAATTGTTTCAAGTTATCTTTTAGCTTTAACTTCTTAATTTTCTTATACCCAGAGACTTCTGCTCACTGCTTGAATAGGTAAAGTGGAATTTATGCTATCATTTCTAGTAACAAAACATGTCAATCTATATCGCATTTATTACAACTGCTACCTACCAATTATGAGCAAATATTAAACAATTGTAACTATTTACAATACATAACATTTAAAAAATGGAAGTAGTTTTTGAGACTCCACCTCCACTGCTGGGTTAACTCTCTTGCAATGTTTAGTTATTTACAATTCAGTAAAATACAATTATTTATTTCCACAAATTTGTTATACATTATAATATTATACGAAAGTCGAAAAACTTAAAAATATTTGTATATGTAGCTGAATAATTACTATAAAATATGGATACTATTTTAAGTATTGTATTACAGTTCCCGCACGCGCACACACACACACACACACACACACACACCTGCGCGTGCGTAGTGTTTCCCCCAGGGTGAGAGGGGAGTACATTGTATGTCACCAATCACTAAACCTAAAAAAAGAAAAAAAATGTATTACATGAATAATAAAATAAAACTGCCGCATGAAAACAAACCTATTATCCAGACAGTCAATTGGCTAAAATAACATTGCCTGCAGGTAACAGAAATTTCTAAGAATGATATTCTGTCACTCTTTTAAATATTAGTAAACAAATGATTTAATACACAAATAAAAGAAGTGGCAAAATATCTACATTGTATCAGAAAAATGACAGCCTGTGAACTGATGCTACAGCATTATCAATCTCTTTAAAATTGTATTTTTATTTAAACATCAATTAATCCCCTTCTACTGAGGCAGTATAATGTTTGAGTGCAAGTTAATATTACGTAAGAAATTTTGTACATATTCTGGGGTCCAAACTTCACTTCACATATATTCTTTTTATCTGATTTACCCATCACATAAGCAAGTTATTGCATTTAGATACACATTTGATTACTAATGTTGAATAAATTGATGGTCCAGTTCATTACAGTAACTAAGAAAACATACTTCTGAGGTAATAGCGTTTAAAGTTTTTCTCTCATTTTCTATTTAATAATTTGATACAACGAATTCCACAGAGCAACAACTGAAAATATTTCTACATGGACTTAAGATGAGGAAGTTTCAGTTCTGAACGAAAAAATGTTTTATTGAATGGCTATTAAAAATAAAAGAAAAGTATTTATAAAGAGAATAATACCATTTATAATGCCAGTACTGTACTTCTGCATATATATATATATGTATGAGAAATTCTCTTATGACTAATGTCTAGCCAACAATAACTCCAAAAAGCCAGCCATTTTCTGAATTGTTTCTGTTTTGAAATGGGCCATTGAAATGTGTGTATCTTGTTCCTATTGACATTCTTGCCTTGTTTGACAGGAAGAAGCAAACTGAAGACAATGGAATGAAAAATTTCATCAATTCAGATTCGTAACAGAAATATATGTATTTAGTGTACTTTGATGTCATTTTACATTAATAAGGAAAAAGAGTTCTGTTGACACATACAAAGCTACATCATTCATATGTACGGTGTATTAAACTGAAAAATGAATAACCACTTAAAATCATTTTCTAATTTCATATTTACATAAGACTGGCTACACAAATTTCAAAGCTGAATATAAAATATATACTTTTTCATTTTAATTAAACTGTCCTATTTTAGCAACATTATTGTGTTAGGGATTATTTGCAGGTATGTAACTCATATACTGTACTGAGCTTGTAACTACTGATTGCAGTGTTGATGTCTATTAGTTGTTTAAGAAGTGGACTTTGTACTTTCATTTAGGAACAAACACTTATGTATGATAAAGTATTTCATTCTTGATCAAATACAGAAAGTCTCAGCAAATGATGGCTAAGACTGCCACTCTGCTGCTGTTTGCCTCCACAATTCCAGCATGGAAAATACTGTGAAACATTCGGCATATGTTAATTCATCATGCTATAGTTCTAAATTACCTCACACTGTGCATTGTTTCTGAAAAGAAAAAAAGAGTCCAATAATTATATTTATTTTTCGCAGTAAAATATTGAATAATTTTCTTCCATATATATAGGGCCTATACTTGGAGATAAATCTTAACATTCCACCTGGAGGATCGCCTATTGTTCTCACTATAGTACACGATGTAATTACATATTGCATTCCTTTACATGTAGACTACTGAAAATGACAAATGTCAGTGATTTGTGGTTCCGATATGGTTATAGTTGAGTTTCATTTTACATATTCTTAGTAATATTACATATTTTACATAAGAATGTAACATTTTCGTACATATCTAGACAATTATTGAGTTTTAAATTTCTTTATTAAATTTATTTTATTTTTCAAAGTAAGGTATTGAATAATTTTCTTTCATATATATACTTGGAGATAAATCTTAATGTTCCTGTCCCACAACACCGCCTGGAGGACCGTCTTTTGTTCTCACAATGCTGGTAAAGAGGGAGGGCCCAGAACTGATGTCGTTATGTTTTGTTCACAACTATAGAAAATACTTCAATTTATAAAACTGGCTTAAGAGAATAGTCCTTTTAAAAAATAAAAATAAACATAAAACTGGGGATTTCAACCTTTGTCTGTAAAACACACTAAAACTCTATACATTTGCACTAATGCTTTCTCAGAATCTGGGATGGTCATTTAACTCTGTTATAAATTGAAAGTAGGCTATTAGCGAGGTGTCAGGCAAGTCAAAAATATTTTTCTAGGAAATCTTAAGGCACAAGAAAAAGCATAGATTATGGCAGACAAGTTGTATTTGCAAGCTATACAATGGGGTGGAAGTGGCAAATCGACTTTCCCGTCTGCATCCTCTCACATCAACTAACCAGTTAAACCGTGTCGACATTTTTGTGAATTTAATGCATTAATAAACAGTGATTTTAAATTACATATTTTATTAATGTTACATATTTCCTCGATATTTACCACATTTTTATGTATATATTTTGCACTTTGATATTACATACAAGTCTGGGACCTAATTATTATGTGGTGCAACATTGGCATTCAGATGAAACCAAGCTTCATTGGTTTTAAGAAAATCGACTTGGGAACTATTTGCTCATTGTTAATGCTTTCTAACATCTAATTACAAAAGTGAAACCTAATGTTGTGTGATGAACTGATGAATTAACATCTACGAACATTTCACAGCATACATTACATCGACTTTCTGTAAATACTCCACAGCATTTCAAAAAGAGGGAAATTAAATTCTCTAGAACAGACCATTCCAACACAGCGTTTGAGAGCTAGGGCACCCAGACACTGCCCTGTGTCTGTCCAGGGTGGATCCCCACTCCTCTCTGTCGCTGCAGCTGTGGTGATATACAAATGCATGCGATCATCAACTCTTATCGTCTGTTCGATGATATTCTGCAGGCATTGCTAGATTACACGTTCCATCAGTCATTCACTCATCCATATGATGTACTATCGTTTGTGCTTAGCTGTTTTGAATGAGAATGAAGAGAAGTGCGTCAACAGTCAGTTCAGGATTTAACCCCTTTTGGAAGGGCTTGTATCTTGTCTAATCTGACGACAACAATGTTCAACATTCACTATGCCATATCAATATATGGGCAAAAATGTACAACATTAAGCATCACTTTGAAGTTGGACATACTGATACCCACACTCATATTATCGGCGAAGAGAGGAAGGCATTAACAACAAAACTAAAGGTCGAAACACAGTCTTCTTACGAGGTAAATGTCATTTCAACTAATTAAGCACTCTAAGGGCAATATAATTAAATTAATGGTTAGGTTATAGTAAGTTTATTTTGAACAGTTGTCAACAATGTATGGGAATTATTATAAAAACGTTTGTTAAACTTTTAAAGGATTTTCTGTCTGTTTAACTATGTATGTATTTTTTGAATAGTGGTCAAGTCATTAAAAATTCATTTTTCCCTTTCTTTCGCAGCACATTGAGCTAAGTTCCGAAAGAGCTGTCCATGCAAGCTCTATTGTTGCCCTAAATATCGCCAATATCCAGCCTTTTACGGAAGGAATGTTTGTAAAGGAGTGCATGATTTCAAATTCAGAGATATTGTGTCCTTTCCTGGTGACATTAATTGAGTCAATTAGTCTCTCCACAAACAATCTGTCGCCGCGTGTAGAAACTTTGTGAACATTTTTATGACGCCCTTTTCTGTAAATGTTGAGCAGAGTCCAGTCAAATTTCAAAGAGAATTGATAAGGCTTCAGTGTCACACAATTTTGAAAGATAGATATTACAATATTCCAGGCGGCCTCATTGCATTTCATAAGAACTTGGAACAAAAAGAGTTTCCATTTATCCACGTATTGATATGCAAGCTAATTTTTATGTTTGGCTGTACATACCTTTGCGAACACATTTTCAGTCATGAACCTGAATAAGGTAAAACTAGGTCATGCTTGTTCGATGTTGCATTGGAAGCCGTGTTATGCCTTGTCATTTGTCTTCCTAACTACAGAAAAAAAGGACAGTTTTATTTTGTAATGTCCAATTGTTTTAATTCTTGAATTCTTCCTATGTGTCATGAAATGTGCCATCCATATATGTACCTCACTGGCTCTACCCCTTGCACAAGTGCAACCCTCTCAGCAATTGGTGTTCCGTCTCTTTCCCACTCACTCGCTGTCTCTGTCTGGGGCTCGGCACAGCTCCTCCAAACCCGGGGCAGCCACGCGGCATCACGGGGCTGCCCACTTGGAATGGTCTGCTCTAGAACGTTTATTTTCCTCCATGTGTCATGTACTTATATTCCAATTTGTGCTTTTGACCACTTTTTACATTTGCATCACTTGGAGATATCTCAGTATTCTTGATCTCAAACAAAATCCATGATCATTCTCTGCATATCAGTCTGTTACGACATATTCTTCTTATTCTTCTTACAAAAACATTCAGAAAATATTGTCACGCCTTTTATTACCTCTGACATGCACACACCTCAACTGTGGATCATTTCAGCCTTATTGAATTGCCAACTGTCAGTTTTCTCATGCTCCATAACAACTTTCATAAAGATTGATTTCAATGCAAGTCTCCCTCCCTGTTTCTCACTGTAGTCAAAGTGTCCATGTAACAAATAGCCACAATAAACTGATGAAGTAATTAGTGATATTATAAAATGCATAAAAATTATGTCGATACATTTCATAGATAAAATATTGTTTAAGTCAGTGGTCTTTAACCTGTGGATCGCATATGGCCCTTTTCAATGTTTAATAAACATAGATCATATTTTCTTCATGATCTTACTATCTCACTACCCTAGTTTAATGACACGATGAATAAGGAATTAATAGCTTTTAGTTATATGCAAGTATTTTCTTTTACTTAAGAGGTTTGAAGACTGCTACTCTAAATGTAGTCTTTGTACCATAGTATTAACCATATAAAGGCTCAGTATTTGTTTGTATTTGAAGTCTTAATACTAGTTAATGAACTTCATGTACATTTTATTTTAATGTGGACTGATAGTCTCTTACAGCTCAACTTAGATCTTAACTCGTGATAAAAAAAAAAGAAACATTTGTAATTCAATCAGAATGATTAAAAAATTACTTGTACTTCACATAGTTACCATCGGAATGGAAACAAAATTTATATTAATTATCCCTTAGCTACTATGTTTATTTAATGTTCTGATTAATTTTTGAGTGATACACACATAGTTCAACTTTAAGGAGCTTGTAGAATAATATCCAACGCAATAAATTAAAGTTGAAGAGACGTTATGTTTCTAGTATGAATCCAATCTTGGAATTATTATCATACTTAATTTTAATACAAATGTTTTGCTTACTTCTGTTATAAAGGAATTTTATGTGAACAGAAATTTGATTTTGTAGTAATGGCTCTTTACAATTTTGAGTGAGAATTTGATGTGCTGTTATTTACTAGAAACTAAAAATTGGATGCTCAAAACTGAACAGAAATATCCTCCAGTCAAAAGTACAATAGAATAAAATATCCACAAAATGAAATGCAGTCAACATACGGTATGTGTATAAATCTCTGTGTTGCACTGTTACTGAGTAATCATAAATTCTAATACATATGAGTTAACAAAAGTCTGTTTTCAGATTCGATTCCATACACTGCTGTTCCATAAAACAATTTTTCCAACAAACTGCAGAACACATTTATAGCCAATAGTAATACATAGATGTCATTTTGCTGTTTTGACTACTTTCCAGAAAAATCTATCAAGATGTTCCACTTTCTCTAGACCCTTACAGCCACAAGAATTGTTGCATGTGTAATGATGACTTCTTTTTAATAGTTTCTCTTATCCAAAGTGCCTAATATAGTTTTATATGATCTCACGAATCATTAAAGTTAATAGATTAAAAGATTAATATATGTACTGTTGAACCTTCTGCTACAGTTCGCATCCTTTGCATGATAGCTTCGAAATTTTCTGAATTGAAATTCTTTCATGTAAATGATTTTCTTCTGTACTCGGTGACCATTTTTAAATTTCATAAATTAGTATCAGTGATGCGATTTTATTTATAATTTACATTAAATTAAAAATAAAATTCAATTGAAAAATGAAGTATCTTTCAATTTAAAAATATAATGTATTACAAATGTCGCTCCAAAAGTAATGCACCACATTTTTAACACAATTTTACATTTATAGCTTTGCTTCATACCCAGTCTGTAGATGCAACTTTGAGGAAAAAGCTCCTACTTTTTCACAATCTCCTCCTTTTAAATTAGCAGTGTGTCATTTCTGAACAAGAGCACGTATGTATGCTCGGTAAAAGTCATTATTGGGCACAAGTTCTTCACAGTGTCAACAAGCAAATCATCATCTTCAAACTTTGTACCCGAAAAGATGGTAATCTGATGGAGCCAGTTCATGGCTGTGCAGTGCGACTGCCATGGGGCTGGCACTGTCATGACTTGCATTCACCAATCAGGTCGAACACGGCATAGTTGAGAATGAAGATTCTTCAGTATGTTCACGTAAAATTCAAAATTTATAGTGGCACCTTTTGCCATTTTGTTCACTAGTAAAAGTCCATCAGAGTCCGAAAAATGGTTGCCATGACTTTTCCTGCTGAAGAGGCAGATTTGAATCTATTTTTTCCTCAAGACATTCTTTGTGACAGCACTCCATTGACTGTCTCTCGGTTTTCAGCTTGAAATGATGAAGTCACATTCCGTTGCCTGTCACAATTAAAAAAAAAATACTCGTACCGTGAAATAAGTTCCATGCACACGGTTTGTAACTTTGTGTGCTTCAGAACCCATCTTGCACAGCCGACCCTGGAACATGTGACACACACTTGCTTCCCTCATCTCCAGAATAGGAGCCATTTACTTCACAATGATGCGCCTGTTTTTAATGCATGTATTCAACAACTGCTGAGTATCTACCGAGCTCGACAGAATCTTCCCCATATAATTGGTGTAACCTCTTGTGAATGTTTTCTATTGTCTCATTCTAGCATACAAGGAACTCAAATACAGCACGTTGCTTCTGATGGACGTCAAGTGCAGCAGGCATTTTGAGCTAGTTATGCGCAATAGAATCCCTCTTATCCGGCACCAAAGGGACCAGGCTAGTTCCGAATACGAGATTTTGCCGGATAATTGAATAAATACCAGTATATACAAAAAAAAAAAAGTCCCTATTTCATGGTGTCAAAATGTTGAAACTGCAGCCATGTGAAGCTTATTTCTCTATCACTTGCTCATAACTGAATAAACATAAAAACTGTGTGGATTTTCCTTATTAAAACACATCACACAACACTAATAATACACTAATTTTAGGTTCGAATATTCACTGAAAATTAAAGTTCGTGTGAACTTCCTAATGTGGCAACACTGATGGCCAAGACGTAACTAAATAAACAAAAACTGTGTGGATTTTCCTTATTAAAACACATCGCACAACACAAATAATACACTAATTTTAGATTTGAATATTCACTGACAACGAAAGTTCGTGCGAACTTCGTAATGTGGCAACACTGATGGCCCAGACGTAACTAAATAAACAAAAACTGTGTGGATTTTCCTTATTAAAACACATCACACAACACAAATAATACACTAATTTTAGATTTGAATATTCACTGACAACGAAAGTTCGTGTGAACTTCCTAATGTGGAAACACTGATGGCCCAGACGTAACTAAATAAACAAAAACTGTGTGGATTTTCCTTATTAAAACACATCAATACACTAATTTTAGGTTTGAATATTAATTGGAAATGAAAGTTCGTGCGAACTTCCTAATGTGGCAGAACTGACGGCCCAGACTGTGGCAGTGTGACAGATTTAAACATTTTTTTGACCCAGTCAAAAGTACCGTTGTTTTGGTATTTCCGGTTATTTGGGTGCCGATTACGAGGGACTTTACTATAGTTGCACCCCTTGCGGTAAAAGAACAAAATAAACTAGGGAAAAAGTAGGAAGGCTGTACCTACACACAATATGAGCAGCAAAGCTGTGAATTAAAAATTGTTTTAAAACAGTGTGCATTACTTTTGGAGTGACCCTCATAATTATATAAAGTTTATTGTTTCGTAATATCAAGTGCTTATGAAATTATGTTATGAATTTGGAAAAAGAACATAAATAGACGCGTATTATTGCCTTTGATACAGTATTGTAGTCTGTAATCCATTGTTCCAGACTAACATGATTACGAAGTAGCTGATAAAGCCTTACCATTTATTGCTAATACAATTAGAGTAAACATTCACTGTTTTGACCATACAGTGTTTGTACAATAATATTTGATGATATGCTTCATACTACTGTGCCTTTAAATTAATTTTAAGTTTTTACGAAAATTCTTTCAGAAATATGTGCCCTTCTTATTTTGAGTTTCAGTTTATATTAATTTTATTAATTTTAGAGCGACTGAAAAAATGTACTGTGTTATAATAACATAGTGATTAAAATTAGTCATTGGTTGCTACCCTTTCTGTTACACTTGACTTGTTCCTAAGTTCTAGTAACTTTTTCATCATGAAAGACAGGTTAAGTGAAGTTACTTGATATTGGATCACAATAGTTGTTATACATCTTGATTACACAACTTTTAACACTATATCATTTCGGAATATGTATTATATGTCTTTCTCGTGTTAAATTTTACCATACCTGGTTAACATATTTTGGCCTGTTATTGGCCTTCTTCAGAACTGGTTGTTGCTGGTCTTGGCGCCTTTTGTTTTGTTTCCTGTGGGGGTGTGTTTGTGTAGTGTAATGTGAGTCAAAGAGTGTGTGTTGAGAATTTCATTTGGATGTGTTTTTGTGTGTCTGTATATTTCGTATAAGAGTGGTGAAGAAGATTTTAGAAGGAAGATGGGAGGCAGTAGAAAGAGAGGAAGATGGAGTGATGATGTGGAAAATGATTTGAGACAGCTGGGAGTAAGAGGGTGGAGAAACAAGGCTTTGGATCGAGACATATGGGCATCTATCACAAAGGAAGCTGAAGCTAAACTTAAAGGGCTGTAGAGCTATAGGATGATGATGATATTTCGTATTTTTCTAGTGTGTTTAGCTTCTGGCTTTTTGGTTGGATGTGTAGAATTTCCATGTCTGTTGATGTCTCTGTAGGTGTGGTTAGCATTTGTGATGTGTTCTGCATACGTGGAAGTGTTTTGTAATTTTGTTATGGCTGTGATGTATTCTTTGTAACGTGTTTGAAATGATCTGCCTGCCTGTCCTATGTAGAAGTTGTTGCAGGTGTTACATTTGAGTTTGTATACGCCTGTGTGGTTGTATTTATTTGTTTGTGTTGTTTATGTGTTGAAATGTTTTTGTAGAGTATTATTTGTGCTGTATACAACATCGCATACAGAACAAATAATACTCCACAAAAACATCTTAACACACAAACAACACAAACAAACAAATACAACCACACAGGCGTAGACAAACTCAAATGTAACATCTGCAACAACTTTACATAGGACAGACAGACAGATCATTTCAAACACGTTACAAAGAACACATCACAGCCATAACAAAATTACAAAACACTTCCACATATGCAGAACACATCACAAATGCTAACCACTCCTACAGAAACATCAACACAGACATGGAAATTCTACACATCCAACCAGAAAAAAGCCAGAAACTAAACACACTAGAACAATACGAAATATGCAGACACACAAAATTCTCAACACACAACTCAATTTCAGAACACACACACTCTTTGACTCCACATTACACTACACAAACACACCCTCATAGGAAACAAAATAAAAGGCGCCAAGACCAGCAACAAGCAGTTCTGAAGAAGGCCAATAACAGGCCGAAACATGTTAACCAGGTACGGTAAAATTTAACACGAGAAAGACATATAATACATATTCCGAAACAGTTGTTAATTTGTGGGCCTTGGAAAATTGACACATATGGACATCAGTAAAGCCTGCAGTGAAAGTTTTAATTTAAATGTTCTTACCATCCCTCTCAAATGATCGAAGGGTGAAAGGGGTATAACTGCATTCATTTTAAGAACATAATCTTTATGTTGTAAGTAACCAAAAATGTCATTTTGGTATTTGAATAATGGTTTAGCTGAAAAAAAAAAAAAAATTTGTGTGCGAAGTTTGAATCCCATTTACAGTAAAACTGTTGGGTAATGAGGTGTGAATGGATGCTTCATTTGTGTAATAACACACAAAATTAACTGATTAAAAACGCATTTACAGTGTGATGGAACCTTCAGGGAAATCTGGCATGCTGCACGTAAGGGTTGCTGCATTCCTATGTTGTACCTCAGCAGTAGAAAGTCATGCCAGTCTTTTCATAGAATTCTGAAGGTGAAGTCTCTTAAGGACAATGCCAAAATTTACTAATTGTGAATACCTAGATATGCTTTTAATTTATGGGAATGAAGACAGAATTCCCATGAATCAGTAAGGCTATATCAGATGTGATCTCCTGAGAGAAGAATGGCAAATCCGAGAACATTTGTTGCTGTGACACAAGTGTCAGAGACTGGATGTGTGGTTCCAGGACTACGGTTACTAGCCTATCTTGATGTGTTCTAAAATGTATTTTAGTTTCTTATTTGTTCTGCACAGAATTGATTACTGTCCAAGTTCAAGTGAATTTGTTTTTATTTCTTACAATGTAATTTTGCTGAAAGTATGGTTATGTTAATAAATTTTTTTGTTTTTTGTTATTCACAAAATCTTATTACAATAGGCATACTGATGTTGAGAATTAGCCTACTTATGTTTGTTCATTATGAATTGCAAGGTTATCGTTAAGTATCCTGTTCTGTTTAATTTGTTCATAAAAATAATATTTTCGTTTTTAGAAAGCACACTGACTTACAAATCAGCTGTTATCGAGCACCTCCTCACTGAAAGGCCTCTCTTTCGATGCAAGCAGAAGCAATTCCTTTGCTTATTACTACTGCATTAAGCTTCGTACTTCCGCAGCATTGCACTGTTGCAATGTATCCACTTCCAATCTGTCAATAGAAACTCGAGTTCTTCCATAATCATTATAGACAGAGAAAGGGATGTTCAGACGTCTACTAGTTATATTGATATCTATTATTAGTTCAAATTAATGCAGTTATACTCCTTTCACTCTGTATACACAATACACATGATAACGTTAGTCTGGGAGCAGTTGTAGGCTAAAGAAATCTACTTAAAAATGTATTCTGTAAGTTGTTTTAATGTCTCAGAGAACGTAAGCAGCTCAGTCTTTTCTCATATACATTGTGAATGATCTTCGGAGCATCTGTATTTTCGTCACTGTTCACACACATATTTCAGTAGTGTTGACATACCTCCACTGGTCACGTGGATCAAAATGGTGATCCAGTACCTTTCATTCTATTTTTCTCTATCCTCTCAAGTTGTCATTCTAATTGACAAGTGTTGAGCAAATGTTTTTGGCACGTAATTACTAGTAAGCTGGTGCATTCTTGGATCACATTTGTGCTCCATGCAAACATTCTCAATACCGGTATTTAAATTTATCTTTATAAAGCATTTGTTATAATATGTAATTGGAGAAACAACTGAATAGGTTATTTCGAAAACGTAACATGTACAGTTCTGCACAAATCACTTCATTAGCATTTATTACATTAATCGAACTAAAAGTCAGTTTCTTGTTCATTTCTATAGATGGAATATGTGACTTATTTCATGATTTTTTAAAAATAATATGTTATAAGAAAGAATAAAGGGCACTCTGGTTGAAAAATGTAACATGCGCGAAAATGTCACATGTTACATTTTGGAAATAACAGATTTCTGTTCTATAAATATTGAAAAAATAAATATAATTACACTCTGTTAATTTGTAATCATTAATAATAATTAACCAGAAAAGGTTAAAAAATAAAATTACACGTAAAAAATATAACTGTAATCCACCACTGACATTGCATTTAAGTGAGGGACCACTAAAGAGTTAAAAATATTTCCAAACCTGACATTAATTATTACTTCTGGTGTGGATTTACAAGTTCCTATTGGAAACATTGATTATGCCTCGAGACATTTTTCCATCAAGAGTGTATACTTAAGATCGTGAAAATATTGCTGTTTATTGTAAAAATATGTACTTTAAGTGAAAATGTAGCTTAAGTAGTATATTATCTTTCCTAGCGTTCCAGTATTTTATTGCGTGCATTTGTCTCTCAGAAGTGACATGTCTAACTCGAATTCACGCAGTGTGATTATACAAATTTTGGTTGTCTTGTCCAGGAATTGAAAACTCAGACATGAGTAAGAAAGTTATAATGAAAAGTCGTAAGAGTCTTAATTTAAATTTACAATCTTCCATAGTACCAGTATATGTAGTTCCATGAATGTGCATGAGCAGCAAAAGTATTGTATAAACCTCGTTTGATAACACAATATATCAGGAGTATGAAATATGCCTTCTCATGTACTGTTAGAACTGTCAGTAAGGAGTTTAACTTGGTATTTCAAATATGAAGAGTACTTAAGTTGAATTGCAATATCAACTCGGTACAGACTAGCTTATTTCACTATCGATTGTTGTAATGTGATGACTTGAGACAGTGCCTTGATAAGAGACTGAAATGTGATTGGTAATTGTATTTTCCTGGGAAAGGCACCATTTTGACGGTGTGAGCATGGAATTTTCAGTTGTGTTTTATATGAACTTTGGATGTTTGACACTCCCGCTACACATAAACATATTGCAGTGTGTTTTCTTGTGGTAATATTAATAGATTTCTGACTATATTTAGTATTGTTACCGAGAGAAACTTTTGTAGTGTGGGATCAGAATTTTTTAATATTTTGAGAGCATTATTGTTGTCTCTTTTGCATTAGTGATGAATAATGAGAAATGTGGTTCCAAGAAATCTGCTAAATGTCACTTAAGTAAATTTAATTTTAATGGACAGTTATACTAAGTTTCTGACATACAGTAGATTATCACATTTGTATTAATCTGATATACAACTAGAGGAAATATTTTCAACTTTTCTTATAGTCTGTTTATGGCATTTTTAATTTGTAAAAAACAAAACATTCAGTTTACAAAGTATTGTTACCAAATATTTATATGTAAAAGCAAAATAAAAAAGGAAAATAAGAATATATTATTATTTATAACTTTACTTGAAACTTACTCATATAAATCCACACAACATACAGCTTAATTCAGGGATTTTGGCCCTTGCAGAAATTAAGTAGGTAGACTAAGAGTAAGTTACTCATCACTACTGGTGAAGCACGGGCAGCCTGGGCCGCACAGTCATAACATCTAACACTTACTTCGCAGTACACTACACAATATACACGAAATGTGTTACTGTTTATGCAAATTACTTTACTTATAAGTATACGGTATTATTGTACTACAATTAAATATTTTTAAATTATCCACAATTATTTAAGTTGCTCAACACAAGATATTGTCTTTTCCTTACTCTATGTTTTTTTGAGTAGGTTATTTTACGATACTTTATCAGCATCTTAGGTTATTTAGTGTCTGAATGAAATGAAGGTGATAATGCCAATGAAATGAGTCCAGAACCAATAGTTACCCAGCATTTGCTTCATATTGGTTGAGGGAAAACACTGGGAAAAACCTCAACCAGGTAACTTGCCCAGACCCGGAATCGAACCGAGACCACCTGGTTTCGCGGCCAGATGTGCTAACCATTACTCCACAGGTGTGGACCACTCGTTTCTTCTGATCATGGCTCTTCCTCAGTTGAACTATCACTACTATCTACTATACCTTCGATTAGAAACTGTTCAATGTTTTGTTGTTATTACAATGTTGTTCCTTAATTTTCTCCACATGTTTTCCACTCCTATTTCTTCGAACCATTTATTGCAAATTAATATAGAAATTAGCCATCGGCATAGCTCAGTCGGCTGAGGCACTTGCCTGATGATCTGCAATTGCGCTCAGACATGGGTTCGATTTCCACTTGGCCTGATAACCTGCTTGGGTTTTTTTCCGAGATTTTCCTCAAATGTAAGATAATCCATGGCGAATCCTCGGCCTCATCTCGCCAAATACCATCTTGCTATCACAAATTACATTGATGCTAAGTAACCTAGTAGTTGATACAACCTCATTAAACAACCAAGTAAAAAATATATATAGAAACCTTCCTTTATGTTCCTAAATATAGGCAGTCATTATGCGATTTATCTTTTTATAGTATGGGTAAGAAAGAATTAGGACAAGCCTGGAACATTTTCTAGAGAGACCATTCAGTTCATGTCATGTGACAATGAGTTTCTGAGATATCCATTATTCATTTTTGTAAGTATAGAACAAAGTGTAAATGTGTATTAGTAATAATGAAGATCCTGCTAATAGCCCTACTACAGATAATGGTGTAAGTGTTGGTGGATCTGCTATTATTGCAGATGTCGACCTTCAACCTACAACAGTGACTATGCACCACTGGCATGGCTAATTAGCGCCTCACAAGTTAATGTTATATTCAATATTATTCCACACGTCCTCTTACTAAACAGTGTCATGATTAGAGTCCCAGTCGGAGAGATACAGGTTAACTGATAGGGGAGATGGGGGAGGAATAGGCTATGCCTTGTGTACTTTTCCATCTATTGGTTCTATCCTCTGTGCTGGTTCGAGGTTTCGTACGTACTAGCATTGAAGCTAGGAGAGTTGGTAGAATGTGAAGTCCTTGTGATGTCGAAAACAAAATTCAATTGGAACATCTTTTTAAATGTATGTTATTTACTTTATACCACAAAAAAAAAAAAAAACCATTACAAGAAGAAGATACCAAAGTGTCACAATTGCTGGGAAAAAGAAGTACAGTCTTAATTATGGATTAAAAATGCGTGATATGATTTCGAAGCTTTTATATTAAAAACTATAACTCTTCAAAGTAAACATGAAAACTAAAGTGTTGAAATCTAGCCTAAGAAGATGTGGGACCTGCCCCCTTTTCATGTAGAATGAAAGAGCATACCTAAATTAGTATGACTAGTCTTAACTAATTTTTGCCAAAACTGGGACTTATTCCCTGTTCATATTTAGTAATTCAATTAAGAGAGTCAGCAACTAGAATCATCATCATCATCATGATCTTCTTCTATCAAGATCTGGACCATTGGTCTGTCCCAGCTCCAATCTTAAAGCTGCTGACTCCACATCTTACACGGCCAATCTCTGACTTTTTCTTCCTCTAGGGATGTTTAAAATTTTCAAATTTGTTCTTTTATTAACAACTAGAATGAATTGAATATTTACATTAACTAGTGTTTTTCTATTTCATTGTGGTTTACTAGACAGAGCATAGAGTATTATAATGATGTTCCTAGAATAGCTTCTTTACAGGCTAAAGCAAAATGTCCTGGAATTGTTTCCGGTTTAGAATTTGCAGTAGTTCGCTAAATTAATAATCTTCCAAAAGGAAGAATTTTAAATTTCGTGTTTGATTGGAAATCCTAGCATTCCAGAGCTGTACCATGACAAAACTACGAATTCTGTAATTATTCACCATCTATATCCGTTTATTTCACTACGTCGAAATGAGAGGGCAATGATTTAATTGTGATTAGTGACAGTTTATGTATATAGCTACTTACTCAATCATTCAATCATAGTGTTCTGCCCAAGGGCAGGTATAGGTATCAAAAGTACAATGGTACTAGAAAATAAAACTAAAGTGAGTTTGCACAATTAATCCTGGTGGAGTTTATCTTTTGTCCAACATTTGTGAGCCACCAGCATAACTCAGTTGGCTAAGGCACCTGCTTGCCAATCCAGAGTTGTGCTCGGGGGCAAGTTCGATTTCTGCTTGGACTGATTATCTGGTTGGGCTTTTCCGAGGTTTTCCCCAACCATAAGGCAAATGTCAGATAATCTATGGCGAATCCTCAGCTCATCTCGCCAAATATAATCTTGCTCTCACGAATTCCATCGATGCTAAATAACTTCGTAATTGATACAGCGTTGTTAAATAACCAAGTAAAAATATATTTGTAAGAGAGATAATGAAAGAGATTTAGCAGGATGCATGATGGGACGTTTTCCGAATTTCCTGGCCAAGACCTCCAAAAGATGAATCATTATTCAGGTAAAGCTTCAGACTGGATATCAAGTTGAGTAGGCCTACCTATTTATTAAAAAAATCACATTTAGTAAACATTTGTAACCCTTTGTTGTACTGGTAACCTCATAAACATCATTTTAAATAATGTAATTATAGTCATTATACAGAATGTTTAAACATAGTGTAGAAATCTTAGTGGGGTGGTAGGGCAGGCCATTTGAGATAGGGATGCATGTTTGCTTAAGCCTCCTTTCAGAGCTACAGTATTATACAGTAAAAGTGCTAACCCCTGCAGGAAACAACAAACAAGGGATACTGTAGGTGAGAATTAGGTACAATTGGGTTGTTATAGTACGGTAGGCAATAGTGCTCTGCATGTGTCAACAGTAAGGGTAATACATTCACATCATCTCTCACCCTGAGTTACAGTCTGTGTTGATTGAATGTTCGTTCCTCCTTCAGGCCTATAAATAGTGGAGCTCAACACTGTGAGTTGATTACATATCATTTATCACGAAATGAGATACTTTAAATGTGTTTCAAAGAGAAAAAAAATTCGTTTTATACGAGGGTCATTTTGTAAGTCATGATAACTATATTATATCTTCCAAATAACTGAAAGTGTGGTTAGTTCAGTATATACGTTTGAAAACCTGATGTGCACTGTACGGAATGCCATCACCAGATTGCGTCTGTCTGCATTGGTGGCTAGTTGGCAGCACACGTATTGTATGTTTGATTGTGCTATCACGCCTTCATTATTACATGAAATAATCATCTCTGTAGAAGCTCTGGTTTTAAAGAACGTGCTTTCGTCAGTGACATAGGCCCTCAAAATCAGAAACTACAGAGACTTCAGAATTAATGTAGGTCAGACGTATATTTCAAATCCTGTTACATCTGAGCATAGAATCTGGGCTTTCTGTGATATACCGCATACACTGAAATTAATGAGGAATCATTTACTAGACACTGGATTTACTTTGGAAACCGGAGAAACTGTTAGGCCAGCAGTATTAGAAAAACTAATTCCTGATAACGAAAATACAGACTTACAATACTGTCATAAATTAACAATGAACCATCTACTAGTGACGGGAAGTGAACGACAAAATGTGAGAAAAGCTGCACAACTATTGTCTGGTAGTGTTGCAATGGCATCCTTCACAATTATCCAACAGAGAAACACGTAGCACAAGTCATTCATATTATAAATAATGATTTTGATGTTTTAAATTCCCGGACACCTGTCTATAAAACATGTTCAATGAAACGTGCTTATGATATGTGTATTGAGCAGCAGGACGATGTTTAGAAGAACTATCAAATTTGTGTTCTTCTTTAAAGTTGTGAATGAAACTAAATTGCTCCCATTCCAAACTGCTTTTATCTCCATAGAAAGCTTCAGAAGTCTCTATGCCAAAATAAAAAAAACCGGATTTTCATACACAATGACTGCTAAATTAAATCAAGATATCCTTGAGAGTTTATTTTCTCTATTAAGAGGCCTTGGAAAATTCTATGGCCATCCATCACCTGTGTCTTTCATTTCAAGACTGAAGTCAATTCTTATTGGTCGAAATGCATCAACAATTTTCTGCAGCACTCGTATAGAAGAACTGAACACAGACTGTCTTTCACTGAGCAGTGATATCATCACACTTGCAATCCCGGAAATTCCAGAATCAATTAGCGCAATGAATTCATAATGCAATTTTTTGACAGTCGCAATACCGAACAGCATGAGGTTTGTGAAGATGATTCGTTTCTGCAATCACTTGATGGTCTGCTGGAAGATTCAAGACTATGGGCGGAGTCAGCAATGTCAGTGAAAGCGAAGATGTGAGATGTATTGAGGTAAATAGTTCTGAAAAAATGAATTGATTGAAAATGCTAGCTGGTTATCTTTCGTACCGATTGAAAAAGAAATATATACTGCAAACAAACACTTCTATGGTGGAAAAACAAAAAACTGTGAAAGTAAGAAATCCGCTGGTCAAAGTGTGTTTCACAGAGATATCCTGTTGATTGGCTTCATGTAGTTTACAAATTTGAAAAATATTTTGAGGAGTACCATGGGGCTACACTAAACAAGTGCAAAAACTTAACACAAACACTTGCCAGTATACTAAAGGAAAAGTTTTCTAGTATAGATCCATTCGTTATTGAATGCTACTCCAGGACTCTGTCATTCATAAGAATGAAAGCTCTCAACAAACGCCGACAAGGGCAGAAAAGGAAATCATCTACAACTGGCCATAAAACAGCAAAGAATATGACGAAAATCACCAACTAATGGGAGTACAATAATGTAATATTTTCCTTAGTCATTCTATATTATTTTAATTTTAAAGGAATTAGCATTGTAACAATGTTCCACAACCTCTAAAGAGCCCACGATAAAGGAAAAATAGTTTGGGATCAAAATAATGTTTTTATGAGTGTCATAAATATCTTCAGTCACTGATTTCCATAGTAAAAGGCAAATTAAAAGTCCCAGTCTCGACAGCAGTTGACGTCACAAGTAGTGGGGGGAGGTTCTGATGGCCAGTACCGCCTATTCTATTTTTCTTGCTTGTAACAATGTTGCGCTCGCATGCTACTGGCGCTGGCAAAATGTCAGGAGATTTGAGCGCGACTCCATATTGTCTGTGGTCTTCCTTTCTTCCCTGGAGTATGTTTTACAAATTTAAAGTCGCACACAAACTCTCTCTCTAACCACTGATCATTATTTTTCAAGAACCTATCAAACCATTCTATTTGAATCATCGATTCTCTGAAACAATTCACCACAAAATCGAAAAACATGTATCTGTAATAATTTCACCTGACAGAGGAGTTTTCTATATCAATTTTTAATATAACAAATCGAAACAGAGCTTATTTCTAACTGACGCCTGCTTTTCTCTTTCTGCAAAATCTGAAGTAATTCCCTCTGTGAACAATAGTATTTCATAAAAAAAAAAAAAAAAAAATGTAACCCTTGAGGTTTTACAAATATGTCTATATACTGCAACAAATTAAGTCAAATTAAACCTGTTTTCCTTTGTGGAGTAATAATGAATTAATATTGAAATTACTCGTATTTTAGTACCTATGTTAATATGTCAGTATGCAAACAAATGCATTTCATTAAATTTTATCAAATGGGGTAAATATGGGCCAATTTTTCATTTAAAATCATGAAGTGCACTTTTAAGGTCAAAAAGTAAAATCAATTAAATAAATAATACCAGGCAATGTCGGGTCATTTTTGCAGGTCTGTATAAAATAAGGTTACCAGAATTTTTTCACAATTTCCGCAGACAGATATCGACATGTAAAAATACGAATAATTTCAAGGCAAAAATTGTTCCGGGGGTGGGTATCGATCCCAGGACCTCTGGTTGAACGTACCAGCGCTCTGCCAACTGAGCTACCCGGGAACTCCACCCACTACCGTCTCAACTTTTCCCTTTATATCCACACAACTCGCGTGGCCTGACGAAATGCCAGAGACCCACATCGAGTGCACATAGACATATAACAGACAAATACATGGAATTTCAAAAAGAAATATGGAGAAAAATAAAAATGATACTGAAAAATTGTCAGTGGATAACGCATTAACCCGTCTTCACAGCAGGAAGGTTAAATGTGCAATTCTTATAATATCCAATATAAATCTCAGTTACAGAGAAGTTTAATAAAAGTCCAATGACTACACTGGAAACTGTGGCATTATTTGTAATTTTTTCAACTGCTGACATATGACTACAGTCATAACAATATTTATATTTTCTGCTTCAAGGATTTCACGGATTTCAATACAATTTTAAGGGAAGCCATTCACTGAGGTATGTACCACATATGCAAAGTCTCAGCAAAATTGGAAACAGTGGGTGACATGGTGCGAATGAATTGACGTGGAATGACCCTTGTTCCTCTAGGTAAGGTGGTGCAATCACAAGAAGATGCAATATTAGGCAACAGTAATGCAACACATCAACAAACAAACATTGTGAATGCACATTAACTGATATTCAATGGAATACATTAACTTCCCACTCTGCTAAGTACAAAAATTTCAGACATAAAAGGGTGGTGTAATTTATGTTGCCGGTACTGTATTTGCAGTTTAAAAGGGTGGTGTAATTTATGTTGCCGGTACTGTATTTGCAGTCTGTAATTTCTTCAATCTGTCAATTCAATTTGGTACTTTCTGACATTCCTGTGCCCAATGACCTCGATTCTTGCAAAAGACGCAGAATGTCGGAGTAGCAGCGGTGGGTATATATTCACCAAACTCGACTGATGACGAATCGCCTCGTATCCTTTTGGTACTGATAGCATCCTCCACTTCTTCATCCAGGAATGAGCCACCCTAACAGTTTTGGAGTTAACCCCTTACCGCATTCTGGGACAGATATGGCACATACCGGTTTTATATTAATTTAATTTATAATATAAGCATATAATATTTCAAATTGCCTACTGGGACAAATATGGTACATGGTCAAGAATTGGAATGTATCATATGTGACATCAGTTGAGAAAGAAAGAACTACTTAAGTTATTTGAATATTAAACCGGTGTGTGCAAGACTGTCCCATGCGGTAAGGGGTTAACACTCCTCCATAGCAGTCTATATCCTCTCCTAAAGCCTTAAGTGTTTGAATATGGCGATGATATTCCAAGTATAGAGAATTCAGTGCATCTGGATTTTCTGACTGGGATGACTTCAAGTTGTCCAAATGGGACTGAATAATACGATTTTTTTTTGCCATATTTTGCTTCGAGTATCCCCTTTACTTGTTCATAGGTGTCTCTGGTGATAGCTATACCATCAACTAAGTTTTAAGTTCCCCCTCTAAATATTCGCGTAAGAACACGTGTTTATTAATCACGGACACTGACAGGTTTAAGTCTATAGAGGTCTCAGACTCTCCCCAAAATCTTGGCCAGGTTTCTATATCACCACTGAAAGGGTCGAGTCTGACAGTAGGTTCTGAATGATGACAGGTGATCTTCCGAATGCTGAATTGCTTGCTTTGCTTTATCCAACAGTACATTTTGTCATCTAACAGATCTTGGATAGAATTAAGTTTTGCGAGCATGATAATACTCAATGTCGTCACTAGTGATGGAATCACTGAATTCATTTATTACAGATATAAAACGTGTTTACGTGGTATGTTCAAATTTTCGTTTCCTCGTGAGTTCTCAAGTAGCTGAAGTGTATACATTATTCAGTGATTGGCAAAACTGTTATCATATATCATGCAACAATAGTTACAATGGCTTCTAAACGTAATTAAAATTATATGCAGTATAGTTTGTAGATTAATAAGACATGCATATAAGGTACCTATCTTAGTGCAAAATTCACCAGTATTTTGTAATTCAGCACTTTCAAAATAAAGATAAGCAACTGAGTGCGACTTATTTGGTGTGTTGCAAACTGGCAAATGTGCTGGGCCTGTAGTACTAATGATGAAATCACAGCGTCTAACACAAATGTGCTGTGTGATGTTGGGTAAATGGCTTGCTTCTTACCAAGTGTTCGGCACCAGAATTATGTTGGGTAACACACCATTTACTCACAACTAGTTCCGGTCTAACATACTGCCAACTTTATTAATCAAAAATATAATATTAAATCATAAAATGGACAACATATGCTGTGACCTGTTTCAATCTCCAACCTCCTATGTGACAGTACAAAGAATAATATTTGAGGAGGAAGGAATAAGTAATTAAATATCAATAGGCCTTACTTACTTACAAATGGCTTTTAAGGAACCTGTCCTCACATAAGCTCACCATTGGTCCCTATCCTGAGCAAGATTAATCCAGTCCCTACCATCATACCCCAACTCCCTCAAATCCATTTTAATATTATCCTCTCGTCTACGTCTCAGCTTCTGCAAAGGTCCTTTTCCCTGAGGCCTTACAACTAACACTCCATATGTATTTCTGGATTTGCCCATACATGCTTCATGCACTGCCCATCTCAAATGTCTGGAATTAATGTTCCTAATTTTAGGTGAAGAGAACAATGTGTGCAGTTCTGTGTTGTGTAACTTCCTACATTCTCCTGGAACATCATCCCTCTTAGCCCCAATTATTTTCCTAAGCGCCTTATTCTCAAACATACTTAACTTTTGTTCCTCTCTCTAAGTGAGAGTCAAAGTTTCACAACCATACAGAACAATCAGTAATATAACTGTGTTATAAATTCTAACTTTCAAAATTTTTGAAAGCAGACTGGATGACAAAATCTTCTCAATCGAATAATAGCAGGCATTTCCCATATTTTTCCGCATTTAATGTCCTCTCGAGTGTCATTTATATTTGTTACTGTTGCTCCATGATATTTGAACTTTTCAACCTTTCCAAAGTATAAATTTCCAATTTATATATTTCTATTTCCTACTATGTTCTGATCATGAGACAATCATATACTTTGTCTTTTTGGGATTTACTTCCAAACCTATCTCATTACTTGCTTCAAGTAAAATTCCCATAAACAAGCAGCTGATGTAACCCGTTCAAATCTAAGCCCTCTCTGTTTTCCAGGACTTTCCTAATGGCATATTCTAGAGCAAAGTTAAAAAGTAAAGGTGATAGTGCATCTCCATGCTTTAGTCTGCAGTGAATTGGAAAAGCATCAGACAGAAACTAGCCTGGAACTATATGCTGTATGTTTCACTGAGACATATTTTAATTAATCAAACTAGTTTTTTAGGAATACCAAATTCAATAAAACTATTATATAAAACGTCTCTCTTAACCAAGACATATACCTTTTTGAAATCTATGAAAACTAATTTACTGTGCCCTTATACTGCCATATTAGATAATTTGGTAGCAAACTTTAGTGAATATTATGGACATCAATGACATAATCGAGAATCAGTGTAGGCCTCTTGATATTTAATTAATTTTTTCTTCCTCCTGAAAGTTATGCTCTGTACTGTCACATAGGATTTTTCATAAAATCAATGACAATATGAATATAGGATATGTTGGTTACATACATGTGTAGTAATATGTAAAACATGTAAGTCTTTGATGAATTTCCTACTTAGTAGTTTCTGAAGATATTACGTAGTCTTCTCCTTAGGGGTAAACAGATTTGTTTTGGCCTTGTGTAATAGATATTTCAGTGGTTTCCCAAAGCTTTGACATTCTTGGGGCTTGTACTTTGTTAGAAGAAGAGATAGTGTTGTATTATCCATTCTCGAAATGTGTTGGAGCCAACTGTTTTGTATTTTTAATTTTGTGTTCTGCAGACTTTCTTAATTCCTCTAATATTTTGTTTTGCTATGATCCAATAGTGTACATATGCTACAGTTGTTTGCAAAAATTTAATTTCAATTTAGTATACTGTTCCCTTGCTTTGCTGCCAGTCCAAATTTTACTTCACATGTAATAGTTTAAAAAATAAGCAATAACATGGCAGTGTATACGCTACAAGAATACATAATTAAAAATCAAGGTACAGTTTACACAGGACGAATAGAATGAATAGTGTATGCACTCCTATGTTCTCTCATTGTCGGTGGCGGACCTGAGAACTAGTGGCGCTTCGATCGCTAAAGTCCATCGTTTGTCTGAGGTCAGACACCTCGAAAATATAATTTCTCGCGCGTTTAATGGTGAAAGTTGTTAGGGGTTGTTAGTATGCTTTGTTGTTTGGGTTTGTGTAGAAGTCTTCAATTTGTTGTGCTTTGAATTAACCAGTGACAAAAGAATATTGTGTGGTGGTTTACAAAATAATTGCAAAAATGCCATACTGTTTTGCTCCGGGTTGTAGATCGGGATACGGTAGAAATAGTGACAAAAGACATTATTACGTAACAAGGCAGTTAAGAAGTCTGTAGAAACTTGTATAAAAGAAAAAATTGTTCTTTGTGAAGAAATGCATGGTCAAGGCTGGGAAAATGCTGTGCCCGAGTTGGTAAATACCACTCCTGCCGTGTTGACAGATTTTTAGTGTATCATGTGGCAGATTATGTAGTAAATCATTCCCCTAAGTTTATTGCGTGTACCCTCTGTGTCCATTCCTTTCGACAGAAAAGTAATGTGTCTAAACATTGTGCAGCTCTCACCCAAATCAAGGACTATGGATCTGGTAGGAACGTCAGTTTTTTAACCCATTCCTCCCAAGCTTCTTCAAACAGAAATGAAAATTAAAGAAAAGATTAGCTCAGCAAGTGCAGTGTGGGGTGATATCTTCTATGACTGTCTTGACACTATTGATGCTCTTACGATCCAGTCTTCGGGAGCAGGTTGTTGCAGAGAACACATCATGGATATTATTCCTAAATTTGTTTACCATTACTTAAAGTGCCAATTCTTCTTCAGGACAAAGAAAATCCGAAGACAATTACAAGCTCGTAAATCTGCCAAGTCATCTCGCAAACTCTCGAAGGTAGCAGGCAACTAATCATTCATATAGTGAGTAATTTAATTAATTTATAAGCATGTAAAATATCTTTCAGCTCTGGTTTTATTTAACATTTTGTAGAGTTTTCTGTCCCTGAATTCGCAACTTGTTAAATACTGAACTTATCGCTTTCATAGCGTTTCAGATCCCATTGTATTTTCTGTTACGAACGTTCATAATAGTATTAACTGAGAGAAGGCTATTAATTATGAATAAGGGACTATGCAGGTATTCCTAAAGTTACGAATAGACGGGTTAAATGGTAGAAATTTGCTTTTAAAAAGGACTACGTTTAGCGTAACAAGAACTGTGAACTTCCTCCAAGTCACAATCCTAGCGATAGAAGTGCCGCGTCGCGGCGGACCAGTGTAAACTCGCTGAGTGCGTACACTATTCCTTCTATTCGTCCTGGTTTACATATCCCATTTAAAATATTTTGGAAAGACTATCTGAATAGAGTATATATATATATTTTTTTTTTTTTTTGTTTTTTTGAGGATTTATTATTAATGGTATTAGTAGATTAATTGCATGGTATGAATTCTGAATGACTTTCATATTTGTTGATGGAAAGTTCTCTGTCGATATTATGAGAGGCTATCAGAAATTTTCAGGACTGACTTTCTATCTATCTAGAACTCGTTTAACAATGTGTACAAATCTTGCAGTACCCAATATTCTAGTTTTTGAAAATTAATTTTAAACATTCTCTCCAATTTTCTCTGTTAACCCACTGTCCTTCCTCCCATCTTCTTTCCCTCATTATTATTTTAATTCCATGAATCCATGTAGTATTAGGACTGACTTTATGAAACATATTAGGCTTACCCTACTTAGAATTGGCCTCCATGCCCTCCATAGTTCTCTTGTAACTTTATGCAACACCACTGCTTCTGCCATACTTCAAATGTTCCCTGGAAATTTTTTTCTTTAGTGTGCCAAACATCATTGCAATTCGGTAACGATCTCTTTTATGGCCTAGAAATGTCGACCCTTGAAGTTCAGTATCATTTTTGGGAATAAAAAGAATTCACAAGTGCCTAAATCTAGCAACTACAGAGAATGTGAAATAACTAGCATATTGTTGACTGCTAAAACTATGCGAGCAGCATTTTCGTGGTGAAGTTGTCAGTTGTGGCTGTGCCAAATGACCACTTTCTCAGTTTGCGCTGATGCACGGCTGTCCTGCATCATCACCAAAAGCCTGATGAATCGAGAATCCCAGCAGCCAATTTTCTCAGTCTGACACAAAACTTGGTGCACGATTGTCTGTCATCAGACAATAGTCTGAATACATAGTCACAAAAATGCATGTTGCACAAGTCACATCATCTCTGTGGTCCATTGGTATAATGACTCAGAAAGAATGCAGAAACTGCATATCTCTCAAAGTTGCTGAGCAAACAATACTGTCTGGAAAATTTCCAATAACACCTCGTAGTAATGAGTTTCTAGGAGAAAAATGTAAACTCTCGGATTATGTAACAAATTAATATTTTAATAATTATTTCTACAATCAACTAATATATTTAACGGGAAAAACTAATATTACTAACCAAGGAACAACTGTTTCAATATATGGCATAATACAAAATTTAAATAATGGAACCAATACTAAAAAGACATTGAAGTAAAACGTGAATTATACTATACACTGAAAGAAAAAAATTTAAATAAGTCTGCTGCTTTTCCCTCTTGTCTCTATTCACTGTCTGGATCTCATACATAAGGAGAGAGTCAAACATAAGTTACCAGCATTGTTACTGAGTCGTGAGGTTCTTACCAGGCTACTCATATGCAGGGGACGAGGCAGGATGATCCAGGCTCTGGACCTCTGGGGCGTATCAGGCTACGGGACCTGGCTCTATCAGGGGCTGAGGGATGACCCACCTGTCAGCATCGGATTAACAAATGCATCCAGGTCTCCTGTCAGACTTGTGCAATCATTGCATAAATAAGATGCACAAAGGAACAAAAAGCATGCCTGGGTCCAGTCCTTAAGGGCCGTGGGGTTGCAGTGCATTTGGTCTTCATTGTTTAAGCCTCACATGGTTAGATATTGGCCTACAGTACTCTAATGCATTTTCCTCACAGGTATATCTTCAGGAGTTCGTTTTGAGCATGCTTCACACGCCTCTTCTTGAAATGGAACCTGTTCTGGACACTTACTAAATAATTCAAGAATGCACTGTTTTGATAGTTGTGTAGCTTCAAGCACTGTCAAAACTTTCGCCAACACAACTTGTCCAATTTCAGTATATAGACTATGTATCTCAATAGAGTTCAGAGAACTGACTGCTAAGTGAGACTGACAATTTTAAGTGCCAGCAGAATTGTGGCACCAATTTAGTGCAACAGGTGATAAGGCTTAAAGTTACAAGATGCCAGGAAAACCCAATGCACCGTCTGCAACATGACAACCTCACAGCTTGATAAGATTGTTAGTAACTTAAGTTTGACTCACTCTATATAATACATATTATATTTACGACAGACCTACTAAATAAGAAATCAGACAGACAAGAATTTGGTTGGCTGTTTTTGCAAAGAACTTCTGTAAAATGTATTTATCTTACTTTATACAAGGCATAAAATTAAACAAGAGTAATTTATTTCATAGCTGCCACACAAATCTCACATCTGCAGATAAGCAGCAATGTCACAAAAGTTTTAAGTGAAAAATATGTAGGAAATTAATTAAATTGATTTTGGCCGATACAGAATACACAACAACATGAGTGACTTAACAAACTTCAAACTTGGGAATAAATGTGTAATAATTATATGTATGCCAAAAAGACATTTTTAATAAACGTGTTAAAGAAGATATAACAACCTACATAGCAGTCCCAAAGCGAATCCTCAGTCTGTTCTCATTAACTACCATCTCGATATCACCAATCACATTGACAATGAATAGCTAGGAATCAAACAATGTAATACAGTATGGATATTCAATTCCTTAATTTTATTATATAGATATTTTCAGAAGAGAGTTACATTTTAAAATTGTCATACCTTAAAAAAGACATTTACAAAAAAATGCATTTGTAAAGTATTGGGGTTTGTTTCTATTCCAAAATTCTTCGGTTTTCACTGTTATGTAGTAGCAAGTTTGTTGATAAATATTCTCACTTACTGAATTTTACCAGTACTTAATAATTACTGTGCTGTTATAAGATGGTTTCGGCTTTGCAAGTTTGTATAGGCCATTCATGATGCAGAAAGCATCTTCATGCAAGATGGTTCACTTTCCTATATTTATACACTGGAATAGAGTTGTTAGTTAACACGTTTGGCACTCATATCCCTAGTCACCATGTTCACCAGATGTAAATTGGGTAAATTGTTAGCTTTGTGGCTACATCGAAGAAAATGGTTTTTGAAGTCATCCTATGACTATTGAGGAGTTAAAAAATTAAGTTCCAAAAGAAGTGCAAATATTCGACCAGATCTACTGGAAAATTTTGTCCACAATATACAAGATGCCTGTGATTGAGGTTCTGGCTGATATGTACAGCTCACTTGATGATATGCGTCAGAGAAGAACACTTGTTTGCATGCATTTGAAGTCTGATTAGTGTAATATGTAGCTAACCGGCGTCGTATGCAATGGATGGGGAAAGGAACTGGCCACCCTACCTCATTATCTCCTGGTCTAGTTACCTCATAAGTGGTGCCTCATTGACATCACTTGAGACGTTCAGACCTATCTTCGGACAGTTGACTAATCAACAACAATATACAAGAAACATTTTATTTTTAAAGAGTAATGTGATGAATATATTCAACATTATATAAAATGAATTCAATGCTACTGAAATAAAAACACAAATCTGTTTCTATTCTGTGTACATTTCAATTTCGAGAAAAGGTATGGCAAATTCGAAATGTAATCTTCTTTCGAGTAACCTTGTATGTTTAATTTCTTATGATTAATTAAAATAACTTCATAAATCTTACAAAACTTATGACAGTGCTGCAAATCATTCAACATTCTTTCCCGCTGTATGTGATATCTTTATATACATGTAACATAGGGTAGATTATCTTGGAATCCAGATTATCAAGTGTTTTATGAGTCAAAGATGCATGAATTATGTAAAGAACTGATGAACTCAATAAACTTAGCATCTTATGCTGTATGCCAGTAATTTATGAAGAGACAATACAGTATCGTATTCTTTGTGTCGAACTACAGCAATTCTCTTGTTTGACTTATTTCTCGTGATACTGCTACAATATGAAGTTCAACCATCTGCTACTTTAATGTACAAATAATATGGATATGGTGAACATTTCAAACAACAATATCGAACCTAAATAACTTGACATCTGTATTGTTAATTGAAATGGTCAATGTGTTTGTACTGAAATTCTGTTATGTATAAAATTCATTTCAATATTTAACACAAGCAAATAACATCACAAATACAAAAGATAAAATAACTTATACACAATTTTACTAATATTATACAAACAGTATTTTGTAACTACGTGAGTAATCTGTACAAAATAGTGCAAAATATTCGCAATTTAATATTACTGTAAAGTTCTCAAATTAAGAAAATTTGGATTTCAAGGTATGCTGTTCTAGCACATGTGATAGTATCACTTCCATTGAATATTTATGTAGTGACATTACATTTTAACACTCCATTCATTCATTTGTTCACATTGTCCCAATGGAGGAAATTACAATACAGACAATTGAATAGGCCTACTGAAATGAAAAATATTAAACAGAGGTACACTGGACACAAAAATTTTTATTTAAAATATTTATTTAAATGTAGTATTGTGGAGTCCAATGAGGCTTAAATTATGAGAATAAGATCTCACTAGCCAAAATAATAATTTCAAAATGCTCTCTTTAATAGTTACATGAAGATTAATGACATTTGAAATTAAAATAAGCATTTTGATGCTGAAGTAATAATACAATGAAATATTTTATAAAGATGAGACACAATTTACCAATAGCTATTTTATGAAATATGATTTATTGAGAAATAGAAAGAAAAATGTAAACAAAGAACCAACACACAAGTTTATGAAAGAACATATTCATGACATTTTTACCCGAGAAACAGCTGAGTAATATTATACACACACCTATGAAAATTATTCTTACTATCACAGTTTCTCTTTTAAGTTTCATATTTTTAACTTGTGGAGTACGTTTTGGACTAATGTAGTAAGAAATGAATCATTATATTTTGTTACAATGTTTCCGTTAAATTATTTCCACTTCTTGAATGCTAAGCTAGGCTACTATTTCTCCCACAAAAAAGGTACCGGTAATACATGAGCTATTTTACACGTACTAATAAAATTACAACATCAACACACAAAAATAAAACTCAATTAAGTGAAAGTAGGAAAATTTTTATAAACTTCATGTTACTCACTTCTAACTTCTTGCATTAGCATCACTGTGGAATCTTGCTCTAGTGCATAATCTTTCAGTTTCTCAATCTCAGTTACTTAAATCTAACTTGTCAGGCATTTCCACTTAAATAATCGACGAGTCACTCTTTCAGAGTAAATTAGACAACAATTGATTATGTTGAGAAATACATACAACTTTAGGAGAATAATGGAAAAGGGGAATTGTTTCTTATATACAAAGTAAACAGAGGACATGGGAAGTGTTTTATTATGCACGTACTTCACTAATGTTTCCACATGTCAAGTCCAAACGCAGTTTTCAACTGCTATTACATTATCTATCATTTCAAAATAGCGTTCAGTGATGCAAATAATACATTTTGTGCATCAACAGGGTGCCACAAAACATGGCTTATATCTCACTATGCCCCTACTAGACCTCAGGGCCACTAACATTAAACTGTTGAGCAATTTTAATACATATCTATTATGTAACATGACATTCCCTTTGTAAATTGGGAATACAATCCTGAAGAATATATTCCAGAGCACAGCAAAAATATCTCAGAAATGCTTTTTTGTCAAAAGGCAATTCAAAATATTTCCTTAATAAGAAGTGCCAAGAGGATGACATTAAATTCATAATATAAAGACATTTTATGTTCATTTTCCAGATGACAAATAATAGGAAATATAACTGTCACAAACAATTTTTTATTTAGTAAAAAATACAAATTTACAGATAAATGAAAATTTGTTGTGTAGAAGTGATATTAAAAATGCATCTTTGTAGAAATTTATGACAATCTCTACTCCATATTCTCTGTTTAAATCAAATAACTGGTCAAATATGAAGTTCCTATTATGTGCTAGAAGTCTGGGTTCTTCACCAATGGAGAATTCATGGAATTATGACGTGGAAGAAGGAAGTATCTCCTGAAAACCAGCTTGCATCAACAATTCTTTTTACCACAAATTCGGTGTCTGTGGCCGAGAATTTAATCGTGATTACCTGAACAGGACACACACATTGGAAATTGCGTTGCCACGATGATGACGACAACGATTGTTTGTATTTCAAGGCACATTTTCATAATAGGATAATTGCAATTCGATAAAATATTTCAGTGCTTCAATACCATAACCCACAACTTTTAAAAACCGTTCTTGTCTAATATATTGGACTAGTAATAATCATTCCTGTCAGAGCCAGATGTGTTTACTCTTCTATGGTGACATGGCAACTATGAGAACTTTATTCTATGTGCTACTCTACATCAACATGGCAAACAAAGCAGGATCAACATTAATGTTAGAAGAAGAAGAAATTAATGATAGTGATTATGAGACAAATTATAATATGAAATCTTCACGTAACTATGAAACTGAACATATCAATGGCTGAGAAGCAGACTGGTCTAAGTCCAACTTTTTATAAGAAAGAAATCTGTGTTTCATTGTGTTCCAGTTCTTGTCTGCATATATGAATCGAACAAAATTGTAAATATTCCTCTACATAGGGTTGTTATGAAGCTATTCCAAATTGTTTCATGAAGCTTTGAATGTCAGGAGCGTAAAATAGCTCTCCTGGAAAAAAAAAAAAAAAAAAAAAAAAAAAAAAAAAAAAAAAAAAAAAAAAAAAAAAAAGTAAGCAGTCAGAGCGTGGTGCAGACCACACCACCTCATTCTAGTGCCGAGGTCATGGAAAGCATGGGGCTCTACCTCCATGCCCCCCAAGTGCCTTCATGGTATGTTACGGGGATTTAAAAAAAAAAAAAATGGACTTGGAACAGTCTGGTTCTGGGCAATCGATATTATAACAAAATTACGTAACAATTTTCAGGCTTAGCAAATAGCTTTATAAATTTCAATTGGTTACACAAGTCAGGCACTAAATAATTTTCATTATACAACGTAACTGTTTTTATAAATTTATAATATCTGATTTTGAATTAGGTAGTTAGTGGTTCTGCTGTCAATAGAAATTGGTATTGTTTAGCCACAGGTACAAATATGCTTATGTGTTTTTTTTAAATAATTTCAAGCATTTTGTTGGTTAGGAGAGTCTGGTTCTGAATTGGTTACAGATAAAAGCAGCATGGACCTTTAATTGAAGCTGAAAATCTCACTCTGCCTGATCCTATACATCAGCGGTCATCAAAACACTGCACGCTTGGACTAGCAGACAAGACACAGCCCTAGCGTGCAATCATCACTGCTGGCGGGTATGCTGGTTCTCTATCCCTTGTGCACTACAGAGCAAAGTTCCTTACCCTCTACCCAATGCAGCAAGTGCTGACGACCATTACTACACATGAGCAACCTCACCACCCACAGAGAAGGCAAGCTGTGGCTGTCCGTTGCTATGTGATATCCTGATGTCCATGAGAAGTTAACGGAATTCCTTTCAGTTTTTATGACATAAGCTGGTCTTTAAAAATGTTCAGAGTGGCGCACAAAATGTCATACCATTTCTTCTACACATAACACATATTTATTTATATTAAAATAGTACAAAAACGGTACAAAATTAATCATTAGAGACTGGAAAATGTTTCCTAAGGAATAACATGTTCAATATGAGCGCCACTTTTCCTCAAGTAGACAAGTTGAAGTAAAAGATATTAAGAAAAGGTAAAGTAAAAATGATGTATCTTGGCATAGTAAGAGAAAAGTGTGCCTTATAGGTGAGAATGGTGAAGACAAGGTAGTGTGCAAGATGTTCTTTCAAGGAACTTTATCAGTGCGTGATGGTAGTATAGCCAATGTGCTTAAGAGGAGACAGAAGAATGGTACACTGAACAGTGACAAAAGAGGCACATAACAAAACAAATCCATAGGCAAAGAGAAGACTTATGGATTTACTGAAAAGTTTCCCACAACATACGAGAGCCAGCTCACATAAATATTTATTGCTGTACAAGAGAGAATGTAATCTCAATGGTTTCATTGTACAGTATGGTCTCAGTACAGTGGACTTCAGTTTAGCACTCTTTTTAGTTTTACGTACATATTTTAAATCCCGTACATTATAATGCAAAGATATTTCATTTTTATGTTATCATTAGTTTTGATCAAGCTGATAATATATATATTTCTAATTTTTACATCCTCATTTTATCTATTGTTAGTTACGATTTTATGCATTGTGTACCTACCTCTTTTTATTTTGAACATGTTGACTGGATATGTAGTCGTCGTCGTCCTCATCATCATCATCATCATCATCATCATCATCATCATCATCATCACCATCACCATCACCATCACCATCACCATCACCATCATCATCATCATCATCATCATCATCATCATCATCATCATCATCAGACGTTTCCACTCAGTTTTGGGTCGTCTCAGAACACACACAGCCTCTTCCACAAAGTGCTGTCTTTTCATAATTCCTCCTCTTGGATATGTAGTACTGTATGTAAAGTATAGCATCTTGCTTGCATATGATCTTTGTCCTACGTTGTTCCTAGGAAGAATGTTGGATTCTCATGTCATTGGGTGAACCCCAATAGTATGTAAAAGATAAATGATTGAAAAAAACAAACAAAACTACAGTTAAGAACTATTCGTACTTCAAATTTTGTTTATTGTACTGTGGAACCATGTGTAGGCCTACATTGCTTATTGTATATAGAACTTTTTTTAACTTTAATTTCTTTGTGTTGTAATTTTAAAACTGAGTGATATGTATATTCTCTGTAATTTTGGATAGGTGTAGTGGGTTTCACGAGTTCGTTAAATCTTACATGGACTTTAAATACAGTTGCAAACTATGCATTATCTAATGTAAAACCAACGTGACTTTGCTAGAATGAAACTTCTTTTTTTCATTATAATGTACTTTTCAAAATATAATATAAATAATATTATTTTCCGAAGTACGTTATACTGAGATTTCACTATACATGTCCCAGCATATTTTCGATACTAGATTGAGACTCAATTTCAGTTTTAAACAACCAAAAAAGGTCATACTTTAACCGGGAACGGAAACGACGAGAACGAGAATGGAAGAACTATTGAAACAGATATATTTAAATGTGATCATTCACAATTAACAAGAAGCTTGCCGGAGCCCGGGAACAGAAACGTGAAAGCTGGCGAAGTTTCAACAACTTTGCTGTTCTCAGTTCTGATCACAGCCTACTAGATTCTTTCTGTTGTAATCCTAAAGTTATTTGATCGTCGTATATTTTGTAACAAGGAGGCCGTGACATTATTTATTCATCCACAGTTTCTAACTAACCCAGAAATTCAGTAGAATCACTTTCAATATATTCTATGTGAATATGTGATCAGACTGATGCAAGTAAATTGAATTTTTGGAACAACTGGATAATACCCATGGCATAGCAATGTCGATAGTCGACGCTACTCGCTGGCCACTAGTCACCAGGCCGTACCGAGCCGTGTCAAACAAAAGACAATCGAAATGGTGGTAGTAAAATTCGCGACTATATTCTTAAATAATTCACTCCATTAGTCAAGTGCAAGGTTTTATGTAGTACAACGGCAGTTTTTTGAATGCATTAAAAAATGTAGACGTAGTAAGATCTTAAAGCAGGTTATCAGAAGGAAATGAACAGTAAAAAAGGTGTGTTTCACAGAATATCATTAAAATGACGGAAAGTAAATTTCTGGTTAATGTTCGCCAAAGCGTAAAGTACGTAATTATGACCGCGTTGCTGTTTAATTTCTGGCCTAGAGAAAAATACCTAGCCTTTTACGGAGAAAAAAAAAAAAAAAAAAAAAAAATAGGGGCCATGAAATTATTCACCACTTTCATTAGAGGCTTATTATTGTTTATCAATATTACGAATCAAAAACTGTCATATAATTTTAACTACTACATGGACGAATGAAATCAAATTTTATGTCAAAATTGAAAAGTTTCGTCAAATACGTCAAAATCATAACATTTATATTACATAATATGTAAATGAACTTCATGTTAAAATCTCCTGTCACTTCCCTATCCCTAACCTAACCCAACCTAACCTTCTCCCATTCCTCGACCTCATATCATTTATCACGTGTGGCTCGCGACAGGATCATATTACCTGTCTGCGCATGCGCGGACTTGACTAATAAAAACCTGAACTAACCAAACCTAACCTTCGTATATGCAAGGTTTGTAACCGGAGCAAAAAGGGATCTCAATCATTTAATCTGCAATGTACACGCAAATATAAATTCAAGTAAGGATCACGCTCCCACTGCATGAGAGATCCGCGAATGAGCTACAGCAAAATTGTTTCTGTCATGAGCCTCTCATCTAAGCCAGTAGTCATAATTTACTCGCAATATTTACGAAAATACACATTGTCAGTAACAGTGGTGCTATCTCTCAATAATGTTCAGAACGAAGGAGGTAGACAGAGAGAAAAAAAAGAAATACAGCAAAACTGTTTTGTCTCAAGACTCTCATCTAAGCCACGTAATAACTCACGTAATCTACTTGCAATATATTTGCGCAAATACACCTTGTAGCTAACAGTGGTGCTATCTCTCAGTAATGTTCAGAACGAAGGTGGCAGAGAGAGAGAAAAAAAAAAACAAATTTCTCCCTCCAGCTACGCCACACACCAACGTCATGTTCTTATGTTGGCGAAATTGTGTATTTAGTTAAATTTGGTGGTAAACATAACGGCATGGTTCAAAGCGACCGTGGTAATTCTCCTGTTTAGCGGAATTTTTAAATGTTCTGTTTCATCAATTTTGAACTTGGTTAACCTGTGTTTATGTTGGCTACCTTGTACTCATGAGAGAATGTCACTGGTCAATTATACACAAATAACAACAGAATGCATAATATGGACTTCATATATTGTTAGTGACATACATACCGATATGCATAATCGCTCTCATTCCCAGTTCATTTTTAATAAAAAATCTTCACCTTCACTTTCTGTGGTCTACTCATTCCTGTTCTGGTTATCATTCCTGGTTTATTGTGGACCAGCCTTTAGACCCGTGACGAATTTCAAGCAAAGATAACTAGTTTATCAAATGGTTGTAAAAAAATTAACTACTTGTACAGCAAAACTCCATTTGCGAAAATCAGAAGCCATTAGAAACATGAAAGGGACATAATTGAAGCAGTGAAATGTAACTGAACAAAATTTATTGTATTAAATTTGATTTACAGAAAACTCTTCCAACCCCAGTGTTAAAAGCAAGTGCAGCTTACTACAAACGTCAATTATGGGTGTACAATCTAGGAGTGAACGAAGTTGCCAACACTGGTCATATTATGTATGCCTGGGATGAACATATTGCTTCTTGTGGGTCCCAAGAAATTGTCTTGTGCCTTTTATGTCACATCAAAAACTATTGTTTACTAGGAACAAGAGAAATAATTCTCTACAGTAATAGTTGTGGTGGCCAACACAGGAACATAAACTATACTATACAGTACAATGACAGTGAAAACATACGAGAACAGCAGAAGTTTTTTTCCTGGCCACAGTTTTTCTAATTGCAATCAAGATCTTGATGTTATCCAAAGGAAAAGAAATATCATCCTCATATTTGCACCCACGTGATTGGTGTATGGTGACTGAAAAAGCATAGAAGAAGGAACCAAAATCTGTGGTTCGTAAGATGGGTACTGATCAATTTTTCAGTACAAAATCTTTGGAATAAAATGTAACAAATAGAAAAGTAAACATTAAGGCAGTGAAATTTCTATGTTATATATTTTTTAAATTAAAGACTTGATTTTATTATACACAATCATAATGATATCACAAATGATGTATTTAAGTTTCATATTTATAAGTTCAGTAGTTTAAAAGTTTTTTAAATTAAAAAAATAAAATTGCATATTTTCAAAATGTTTCTTCTCCCCAAAATTTTAAGCATAATATCTGGCATCCTTTTTTACATTACCTTTGATCTTTTTATAAAGGTTCTATGTTTTCACACTTTTTTAGTTTTGCCTTGCAAACATAGGGGAAAAAATAAACCTATTCATATTAAAAATTATAAAATTTACATAGTGCAAGCACATTTTTATTTTCTTTTTCAAAAATTATTTTGCTTTTGAAAAAAAAAATGCCAACATAACTTTGTTAAGCATGCTTTAAGGCAGTGGTCGTCAGCACTTGCTGAAATGTGCAATGGGTAAGTGGTGCCGTCCCATGTGCACCGTTGTGCAGCGGGAAGAGGTAGAGAGCATGCCCACTAGCAGCTACGAGTCCACCATGGTGCACTGTGTTCTCTGCGGGTAAGAGATGCTAGCCCAGGGTGCTCTGCACTGACGACCCCTGCTTTAAGGGAAATGCAGTAAAAATTTCAGCTTCCTAGCATAAAATCTGTGGAATCCTTAGCAATGTGAATACAAAGAATTGGGGGAAAAATGAGTTTAAAAGTTTGTATGCATTTTAAACTTAATCAGCTCAGCCTTTTTAATTATTGGCAGTCAGTGCAAAGTAGACATCATAGCTTCGTTTCACAGAAAAGAGAAAAATATGATTTCTGACCAAAAATTACCAAATTTTCACTCATCTCCCCTTAAAAATAATAAAAGTTCAATAGTTGAAGACACAATTCCTCAAAATTCACAGAGACCATCCAAAAATTGTATTCTACACCTATAACTGCTTTGAAGATGCTGGTTTGAATGAATTGGACATTGCCAAAAATCAGGACGAGGTCATTCTGTTCGTGAGTTCTCAGAAACTCTGGAGCTTCTTTATCCAAATGGCTGGGCAATCATAAAGGATAAAATCAAGGATTTATTAACTCTTCTGAGTTCGTATCATCATCATCTCCTCTTACATGTCTCTCCAAGAAGAAATTCCTGCACAAAGTGAAAGTGAAGAAAATTGAGGAAGATATGCTAGTAGAGATATAAGATACCTATGTTTGTATAATAGTATACGAGACTAAATTTTCACAAAAGTTCCTTTCATACTTGTGCCATACTTGCTCATTATTGAAGTGCCTAAAAACAAATTTTATGTTTTAACAGTGTTCATGTTCATGGTTAAAGCTGTCTAATAGTTAGTAATAATAAATAATAAAATAACAGAGAATGCAGTAATTTTTTCTTTGTGAAATGTGCACTTTGAATTGAAATAAAAACTGATCTATGTTCAGTGGTTATGTTTTTATTATTTCTCAACTTTCACCCTACATAAATGTGGGTTAGGCAATTCTGGCTTTGGGCCACTCTTTTTTAATTACTATATTACATGAAAAATAAACAGAAAAGTTTTTTAAGTATAACTGGGAAATCTGAGTCTTTTGCCAGAACACTAGTGCTACAAGGTATTAGAGCTAACTAAAAGGCTACAGCTCTGTCATTCCATTATGGAGCTCTAACTTCGAATTATAACTGGGTTTAGTGGAGTCTGTGTTGGACAATATCTGTGAATACTAAGAATAAAGAAATGAAAAATTGGTATAATTTACTTTCACATATTCTTCTGATAGTATACTGCGTCCTCCTCAGAGTTCTGTTCTATTAAAATCCACGTACCTTTGGTTTCTCAATCTCGGTCAAATTTAAGAAAAACAGAACAAGAGAAATAATTGGAGGGGAAGGGGAAGGAGAAGAAATCCGCCTAAACATCGACTTTTAGAAAATGAACATTACAAAATATAAATGCATGGTTCTCCTTGAAACAATTCACATAAAAAATCTGACATTCATGTACACACTTCCATTATAAATTAACAAAAATTACTGAACATGAACAAAATTTGTTGAATAATTTAGGCACTACAAACTGATGCATACAGACTGTATCTTGTATCAAAATCATCACTTCGAGATTCTAAGTGGCAATGTATTCTTCCTACTATTGATGATAGGGGAAACGAAAATATCCCCAGAACGTCTGTCAAAATATATTTTCTAGCCACAATTTGCAATTGGCTCTGGCAAAAAACGAATCTGCTGAACCTCTGGTGTAAAACTTCGAATAATAAGACAGTACATATTAAACATTTTTATGTACTTTTTCACCGACATCTGTATATGTGAATATGCATTTTATAACAAAACCGCAAGAGTGTTTTATATAATTAAAATTTTCAAATGTGTATGCACCATAATGGTGATTCAATAAAACATGGTGATTGATATAATAAACAAAGTAATCTGTACAGCTGAAAAAGTACTCAAGCACAGATGAAATTATAATATAATATGTTGATAAAATGCTATTTGTGATAGTGGTGAAGGGAAACCATAGCCTACTTTGGTGGAGTGCAGATGTACGGGACGCATGTTGTGTTTGGAAAATAAAGACGGTGTAATGACTTTCACTGTAGCACAAATAATTTTTATTGTGGAACATTTAGTGAGAAAGAAAGACCACAGAAACTGAAGCGACTTTTAGACGAGAGTATCTGGAAACATGAGTTTCTGCCAACAAAATTTTTAAGACGTTTATCCCGAGAAACAAGTTATCTTACAGTAACTAGACATAACGTCATGCTTAATTTATTTATTTTTCATTCATTTCTTATATCAAATAATTTTATTTATTATCCATTATATCGTTTATTTATTAATTGAATAGAACATTCTATATATTGTATGGGCAAAGAGTGACAAAATTGGATGGCTGACTGTAGACCCCACATTTCGTTGAATCTCCATGTAGTCATTATGTAGTATGCTTAATGAAAAATGCTTCAAACTCGATATTATGTCATAAAGTGATAAAATGAATTTAACACTAGAATGCCCAAATGGGTCAATTTCACCAGATGGGATCTTAAAATGCACATATTCTACAGTAATTATTTTTATAAAATCATCTCCTTTCAAGAGTTCTTCTCAGTATGAAAGTGCTTCAGTTATACAAAGAATCAACTTCATTAACCCCAATGGCCAAGGGGGGTCATTTCAACCCAGGTATGAGTAACGTTATTTTTTATGCATTGGCAATCCTGATTCTCATTTTACAATTCGGTTCATTTTATTCACGCAACAATAACATTATGTATCTGGCATTATGTAACAACGCACAAAATCCAAGATGCATTTATATACCTAGATTTCTTCGTAGTATTCCTTCCAACATAAATGTGACAAACACGACAAACACACTGTCTTGTAGACCCCATCGGAAAATATTACATAGAAATGAGTTCATTGCTGAGCTCCGAAAAGTTACAAATAAAGATTCAGATGGGGAGAGATATTCTCTCACGAAGATGATGATGATTTTGTGCCTCCACCAGAAGTTTCATCCAGTGATTCTACAGATAATAATGAGATTGAAAACACTGCAGAAACATTACATGAAAATAAAGAAACAGGTAGGTTTTATTATTATTATTATTATTATTATTATTATTATTATTATTATTATTACCATTATTATACTTGATTATTCAGAATCAGAAGACCAACCAAAACGTTGCAGATGTGAAATAAAGCAATACTATAAGGAAAACAAGAGTATCAGTAAATACCTACATTGCAAGAAAATGGTCTGTGGTAATGTACTAAAAAATTACATATCTGTGTCAAGTGTGTGTGATCATCGGATTTGCAATAAATTATATCTGGCAGTTTGATGTTCATAATACTGCAGTTTCATTTCTCCAAAAAGTATCATTTCTTGTACTACCAATTTTTGTCACATTGAAGTAAAATACCATTGTTAATTAGTTCAGTTGTTCATATTCCCAGTAAAATGTTATAAATGTATCAATATAAAGTTAAATATAAATACTGAAGTAAAAGTACATAAGAATATCTTATCAGAGAATTAAATGTTACAGTTCACATTAAATTGACCCGTTTGGGCATTATATGAGAACAGAAACTGCAGGCAACCTAAGTGTTAATGTAGTGTAATGCATTTGTATTTTGACAAGATGGAAGAACAAAAACAAAACTGTAGACTTAAATATGCACATCAGTGATCAGTGGGGGGGGGGGGGATTTGAATGACAGTATGTGAACAAAAATTTTAATAAACATTTTGAATTCATGTTCAATAAAATAAACTTTTCGCACCGTACTAAGTACTGCAGACATGAGCTGCTTTAATTAAAGTACATTTGCGTTTGTTTAATGACGAAACAAATGTAATAATTTTCTGATGTTTGATAGTTCAGTTCTTTCACGAACAAAATATCTTACCCAGGCTTTCTAGTCAATAAAACATATAAAAATAATGCATTACTCTAAATGTGTTCATTCTATTAAACTTATGTACCGGTAAGACATGCAGGTAACAATATCACAAGAAATAAAGACTCAGTCTTTTCCAGAAACTAAATGATGAGGTACCATCATATTCCAAATACGTCACAAAATAAGAAGGGAAATAAAGTTAAATTATTAAGATTTTCAAGTTAGAAGTGTTGCATTCAAAGAAATAAGCCTTATGGGAACAACACTGTTCCAGCAAGTAATCATTTGAACAATGCCCTTCATTTGCAAAATTCCAGTCACAAGGTGATAATGAATTATATGAATACAGAATACAACACTGTATTCAAAGAGCATAAAATTTCTGAAAGAAGTTCCTTGCAGGCAGTGTCACGCAGTAAGTATCATACTAAGCATTATCCAATGTGGGTAGTTACAATTCTTCAAAGCTGAGTAGACTAATCTTTACTATGCCCCTTAGGAAGTTGAAATCTTACTACTCAAGTCCTACGTAATTATTACCTTGATCACATGTAGCACGAATATGACTGATAAAATCTTTTCATATTTCAGGTCTCTTCTATTTCGGGGTTATTTAGAGTTTGCTATAATTGGGTCATTATCTTTTGTTCAATATTTCCTTCCTAGGAATAAAAATGTAATTGGAATATACCCTACTACAACTTTACATGGATGACGTCAGCACTGTACTACTATTAGTGTTCAATACATTAGACAAAAATGCAAATGCTTCTAATGAAAAAGATTGTAATCACAGCCTCACACAACTTGTATGGAAACTAGAATGTCTACCTGTGCAGCAGGTGCGTGTCACACGCCATTGGGGTATGATAGCATTACAGGAGGTTGAAGGAGGTCACAATATTGGAGCAGAGCCTCTCGAAGTGAATGCGAAACTTGCGATGATGCCGTTGTTGTGCAGTCCACTAGATACGGATACAAACCAATCAGCTGTTCCCATGATGATCTGTCCACTGCATTTGCAAGAAAGAAAGGAAACACCATTTACAATGTTTATTAAAATGCAACAAAAAAGGAAATTCAATGATGTATAGCATGTAAGTAACAGTTATCTTGCATTCTTAGAAGTGGCAAGTGTGAAGGAAAAATTGGGTCTGACACAGTTCAAAGAGATAGGGTTTTTTTTAGTTCGTTATTTAACGATGTTGTATCAACTACTAGGTTATTTAGCATTGATGGAATTGGTGACAGCGAGACAAGGCCGAGGATTCGCCATAGATTACCTGACATTCGCTGTATAGTTGTGGAAAACCTAAAAAAAAAAACCCAACCAGGTAATCAGCCCAAGCAGGAGTCGAACCCAGCCCTGAACAGAAGGCAAGTGTCTCTATTGCCTCAGCGACATCATCAGTTCCATTCTCTCATTCTAACTACCAGTCACAATACTCAGAGCATTATTAGAGACAACAATATTTTTGCATTAGCAGTAAATTCAAAATGCTTCCAAAATAGGCATACTCATATTTTTCTTTTTATTCCATTTAAAATCCTTTACCAAATAAGAAATCAACTAATAATGTGAAGTTGATATATGTATTTCTAAGAAACAAATTTGAGAAAGAGACTATGTATGCGTTGATTTGGTTTTTATAGTCATCATCTTCATCATGAAGAGAAGGATGGCATTTTCAGCAATATAAACTGTATTCCCAAAATTTTCTCAAGCAGTTGTAAATGAAAGAAAACAACACACTTTATATATTCTATTATATAACTATTTTGTTTGGGCTGGATCAAAAATATCACTTCATGTTATGTAAAGCTTGTAATGAAATTATCAGGTTAACAAATTGCTAAATTATCAGTTTGTACTTAATAGCTCATTTCCTTTTAAACTTCAGTCCCTTCTGGAAACAAGACTCAGTATGAGATCTAGAAAATGAAAATATCAGTTGAGGTATTGTTGTGGTGGCACTCATAAATGAGTTTCTCTGGCAGGACTTTTGTGAAAAAGTATCTATATGTCATCTAGAATATGGACTGAAGTGGTATAAAAATTAAATTTAAAAAGTAAACAAAATTTAATTTATGTAATGAGAATTTTTACTTATCAAGAGCAATACTAGTAACCTCCTAAAATATCTCTTCTGTTCAAGGGCAGGTCCTTCACTGTAAACCCAGCATTCTCCCATCTAAACTCTTTTCTGCCTTCCTCTTCGTATTCACATACAATCTATATATCCTAATGTTGTCTATCATCTGATATCTTTTTCTGCCCCAAAACTTTCTTCAGTTAACCATTCCTTCCAGTAGGCAGTTTTCTTTATTATAACTGCATTTCTATTACTACAGAGTTGTGTATTTGGTTAGAGTGATGCATAGAATGACCACATATTATATATCTGTATTACATAGTAGTTATAAATTACATAGATCTGTTCTCCAAGTTAATATTTTCAAACAACTGCTAATAACAAATATTTTTTTTCTACATGATTATGCCCACCATATCATTAATACCATTCTGCTGAAAATTGGAGGGACACAAACCACAGAGACAGCAGTGATGACGAGTCAGACACATGGTTATGATTCTTTTTTGTGTGACCCACTCTTCATTCACAACTATGAACATCAACTGTCTGCATACCTCGACTTTCATCTTTCATTATTTATGTAGTAAGGACTTACAATAAAAGGCAAGTTATTAATGGTACATTCTGGTTACTACATCCCCAAAGCAAGTGATCTGTAGCATGCCTATTCATTAAGAAGCAAAGTTAATTTCAGAGCAATTCTAGAAGTTACAACAGAGGATATATTTGAGATTTCACCCACGACTTCACATTTTCTAACTTTAAACGCATTTAATAGTAGATAGAGTATATTATGCTATACCAAACTCTTAGAGATGCAACTGAGGCTTATAATTTTGTTATCTATAATTTTGTTATCAGTTATTGATTCCAATTTTGAAACAGGGTAATTGTAAACAGGGGGTAATTGTAAACAAATGCTGTGAGAAATATAAAACTGTCAATATAAAAATTTTAATTCGGAGAATATTGAATTTAACATGTTGGCTAACTTACAAAGCAGTTTGGCGCCAAATAGGAGTAACTAGATATGAATGAATGTTCTGTATGAGTCTACAAAAAAAAAAAAAGTTGAGGAAGAATTTTGTTTCACCTTGATTTTTGGCTTTGTAAGTAAATATACACTGCTATTTTTTTTTAAGAATATATTGTTTTTATGAGTAATGAATAGTAGTTAACATTTATTACATTGTTTTTAGAGATCTCCCATAACATCAGTTAATTAAGTTAAGACGTGTTTACATTTGCCTCATAGTTTTAATTGCTTGGGGGGTAATTGTAAACACGAATTTGGTGTAATTGTAAACATGTTTTACTATGGTTCCAATTTCGTACTTTTCAGTAATAAAAATGTCAAGGATTTAGAGAAAACTGGTAACTACAGTTATCGTGAAGCTCTGGAGATGTACAGAGTTCCTATACCCGTCATATATCATAAGTTAAAGGGACGAAATGTACCAGTAACCAAAACTGAAGCTGGAAGGAGTACAGCCCTTTCTTCTGAAACAGAACAAAAAATAGTTCAGTGTCTGATAGCCCATGAGAAAAATGGTGTTTACAACTACTTCCCTCTCAAAGAGGTAAATGTAAACTAGCAATTAAGGGGTGAAAAAGTCAACCTTATTATTTTGACCTCATTTTCAGGGAAAATAAAGGTCTAAAAATAATACAATTTTTCCTCAGTCATCTTTACTGTTACTGAGGGTTATGTAATGTTGAAATACATTTGAAATCAGTGAAAAGTGTTTACAATTACCCTGGTCTACCCTACATAATAATTGTGTCTAATGCCTGTTTTTAACTCTACATGCCAGAATTACGAGATCTCAGAGAAGCAGATATTAACAACACATTTATAATGGCAAATAACTTTCAGATGCAAACAACAGAATATATTTGCGACTGTTGGTGGAAAAAGAACTAAATTACTTATAAGAATACTCTCGAGTGAAATAAAATAATATGGAATATAGTTTATGTACCCTACCCCAATTTTCTCCTGGCCTAGTTGCCATATTGGTGTCATTTATAGAGGTTCAGTCCTGTTTTCGGACAGTTGAATAAACAACAACAACAACAATTGTTTACTTGGTAGCAGCAACTGCTCATATCCTCATTATGGTATACAGTACTTAACATACTTCAATAAATCACTGCTAGAACTGTGCTATTACCTTTTTCTGGTGGTGCTTTTTTCAATGATATTACTAACGTAGCAACAGCTTTCAATACAAAGGATATTTCCGATAATCTATACCTGTAAAATAAGGAAAAATGTACTCTGAACAATTATGTAATGTGAAATATTACTTTCTCTACAAAGATATATACATAGATTGAAGAATATTGAAAAACTTAAGGACATTAGCCTACTCAAATCGTTAAGCTTAATATCAAGCAGAACTCATATCACCTTCATAATACGAGGGTGATCCAGGAAATAACAACAATTTGGCTGTTATAGCTTTAAAAACAAATGTACATTTTAAAAAATTATTTCCCTTACATAAGCGAAGCTTATTTTAATTCTCCATCTCCTCCATATCTGTCCACTCGGTTGTCTCCAGTGTATTAAGCCAGATGTCCACTGCATTCATCAATGCCAAATCACTTCCCGTTCAGAAACTTTTCGAGCTTAGTGAAAAAGTGAAAATCACTTAGAAGCAAGGTCTGGACTGTAGGGTAAATCTCACACCCAAATTGATGCAGCAGTGTGAGGAGAAGCACAACATCGCGAGAAAGCATTTCACGTCATCTGTTTTTGATGGCTTGCTGAAGTTTTCTTAGTGCCTCACAATATCGATCTGCATTGATCGTAGTGATCTTTGGCATGAATTCACCAATAGAACACCCTTACGATCTCAAAAAACCGTCACCTTGACTTTTCGCGTTGGCAGAGTCTGTTTGAATTGTCGTCGTTTTTTGAGTGATGAGGGATGCTGCTACTCAAGTGATTGGCACTTACTCTCCAAAGTTGTATGAGACACCCAGATCAATTTCTATGGGTTTCAACTTGTGAGCATTCAAAATTCAAACAACACTTCTCGACTCACATTCGGCAGGATTTTGAACGCTCACAAAATTCACAATAACAATTTGTTACAACCTGCACCCACAGAATGCTGAGAAAAGATGTTGAGTAAACCAGTCGACCTTGAATAGAGGAGGCAGGAATGTGCAAATGGTCCTTGCTTCCTGGATCACCCTCGTATTTAAAAATGTGCAGGAATTTAACATCTCAAGATTCAGGACTGTGTGAAATAATATCGAAAGTAAACACGAAATAAACTAAAATGTAATGAAAATCTAGAATGAGCGATATTTGCAGATTACGTTGTAATATGGACCACATGCAGAAATTCGGCAAGTAACCACATTCATACACCTGAATCCACACTTAATAAAACAGTACAGATATTACAATTGTAGGGATCAGTGGAATAAGGGCCCATGCCACAATAACTAAGTTTTGTAAGAGAAGAGTTTATTCCACTGAGATTCTCTCTCTTCAACTGAAGAAGAGAAATTTATAAATGCTGGTAGACACATGCCACAAGACTGGAAGTTCATAAAAGAGGTCCTAGATGGCAAGACCTATCAGTTTATCGAAGAAAGTAAAAATCAATAGGAATGTGGCATGGGCCCTTTTCCACTGGGCTCCTCAATTTTAGACATTAGAAAACAATATGGAGATTAACTTTCCGAACACCAATTATAATAAGTTATTTCTGTCTTAAGCATAGTAATGAAGACTTTGATATAAAACTTAGTGATGAACAAGTATGTGACTTTGATGGAGATCATTGTGGTGATGGGTCTGAGATGTAGGGATGTCCAACATCATGTTGGATAACTTTGCCCATTCCCTGATGATGGAGGCAACATACAGCTCCAAAACGTTGACTGTTCCTACACCTATGACACGTAAGCTCGCAACAGAATCAATAAATAAATAAAAGTGATTTTTTTTAATATTTAGGAATTCAGTTCGAGTGTAAATTAAACTGGCAACACCAGAAAGAGAAAGTTTAACAAAAATAGCAGGAACAAAATGGGTAGGCTCACTAAGAATATTAAACCAAACACACAACATTTACTTGAAGCCAGTTAGTATAAGGAGCAAAGGAAAGGAAAGTACAGTAAATAGAGTAGTGTGCAAATTAATCCGAACACGACATATTTTTACATTTTCTGTCATTGTTGGCCTCACAGCTGCTCATACTGCTTTAATTGACATCTGTAGTACGTGTAATTCCATTGTTGAAGGTCTGTAGTTATTATTTTTTTTATAATTTGTGACTTTTGCCTGTCGTTTTGTACTTATAAGCATTTCAGTTGTGTTGAAGACTTAATACTGCAATCCTGTGTACATTCTGTAGTCTTCACAAATGGATACAACTCCACGAAAACGGTCTAAAATTATAACATTAGCAGAGCATTCTTCTATGACACAGAGGCAAATTGCTGCAGAATGTCACATTGGTTTGGCTACTGTTAATTCAATCATAAAACGATACAGGGAGACTGGATCCATCACACCCCAGAAAAAAGGAAACTGTGGCCGGAAAAGGAAGACTTCACCTGCAGATGATCGTTTAATTGTCAGGAAAAGTAAATCAAATCCTAGACTAACTGCTGTCGACTTAACCCGCGCGTTAATGGCTACCACTGGGGCGAATATTCACGTCACAACAGTGCAGCGTAGGCTTTTGGAAGCTGGACGAAGGGCTCGTAAGCCTATTAAGAAGCAACTGCTAACCCCTGTTATGTGCAAAAAAACGCTTAATGTGGGCAAAATTACATCAACACTGGACAGTGAATGACTGGAAGAATGTACTTTTTTCTGATGAGTCTCATTTTGAGGTCCACGGCCACCGTGTTTCTTACGTATGGAAAGGATCCGAAAAAGTAACAACAGCTCATCTCCAACAAGCACCCAAATACCCCCCTAAAGTAATGTTTTGGGGTTGTTTTACACATGAAGGGCCTGGAACATTAATACCTATCAAGGGAATGATGAATTCTGACAAATATACTCACTTATTGGAAACCAGAATCGTACTCCAGCTGCAAAAATCATTTCCGGATGGCAGAGGTGTGTTCCAACAAGACCTGGCATTATGCCATACGTCTCGAAAAACTACAGAATTCTTCAACAAGAAGAATATTCAGGTACTCCCCTGGCCAGGCAACTCACCCGACATCAACCCCATTGAGAACTTGTGGTCAATTTGCAAAAGAAGAATGCAAAAAATGGATTGTTCTACAAAGGAGAAGATGATTTCTGCCCTCATTGGTGTATGGTTTCGCGATGAAGAAATGAAGAATATTTGTGGGAAATTAGTGGAATCCATGCCAAATCGTCTCAGAGCTGTTATTAGGAACAAGGGAGGCCACATAGATTACTGAGGTATGTCTTAGATCCTTTTTTTAATCCCGTTTGAGTGTTTTTGCATAAGTAATTACGTTGTTCGGATTAATTTGCACGCTACTGTACATGAGATAAATTTCAAAATCAGTTTCTCAGAATGGTTACTGCAGCTGTTAAATCACACAAGAATTCGTGGTTCTATTTTAATTATACTCTAATTTTAACCCTTCAGAAATGTAAATCCACTTTTTTTTTTTTTTTAATATTTTGAGAGAGAGAACTATAAAGGAAACCAGCGACAATATTGATAGCATACTTATTCAGGTATAGGATGATCATTAGTTTTGAGACGAAAACTGGACAGGACCATAGTTTAACGACACAAAATGAGGACATGTACAACATATCAGATTGTCCCCTCTCCCCTACAGAAAGTTGCCAAACACTAGTTCAAATGTCACTAGATTCCTTATTATCAGCAAAGAAAGTATTATTTTTGTTGCTAGAGAGAGCTGAAAATGTTGCAAAATCCCTATTTAAGCAATACAAAAGTTAAAGAAATTGTCGCCAAAAAACAGTTGAAAGTATAGATTACAATACTTGTTGCTCCTGGTTGATCCAGCAACTACTTATTGATTTATACTATATAGACATTCAAAACACTTGATAAGCACTGTATAATGAATTTAATTATTTTCAAATGAAAATAGGACAGACACTTTAGACGTGGAATTTACGGCACTGACATGCAAGTAATAAGATACCTACATATTTAGAGCAAAGATCTGATAACCAGAAAACTACCACAAACCTATTTTTCTTGTTTCATAATTATAACTGAGGAAAGGGCAAAACGACTAAGAATGCGTAAGTACATAAAATTAGTTTGTAATCAATATGGGATAAGGTGAAAACGAACTTTGTGAACAATAAAACATTAAGGCAATGGTATCCTGTGAAAACTTTAAGAGTAAACATAAGTGTTTTCCCTGTAACAATATCACACAAAATGTAATAGTGTTATCTGTAAACAATACGAGGTAAATGTAATGGTATTATCTGTAAACAATACGAGAAAATGTAATGGTGTTCTCTGTAAATAATACGAGGTAAATAATGGTATTATCTGTAAACAATACGAGAAAATGTAATGGTGTTCTCTGTAAATAATACGAGGTAAATGTAATGGCATTATTTGTAAACAATATGAGAAAAATGTAATGGTGTTCTCTGTAAAGAAATAAAAGATAAATAAAATACGAAGTTCTCTGTAAATAATACCAGAGACAAATGTAGCAGTGTTCCTGAAAACAATTCAGGATAAAAATAATGGTACAATACGAGATAAATACAATGGTATTCTTTGTAAATAACCTGAGATAAATGTAATGCGTGCTCTCTGTAAACAATATCAGATAAATAAAACGATAATCTCTGTAAATAATACCAGAGATAAATGTAATGGTGTTCTCTGCAAACAATATGCGATAAATGTAATGCTGTTCTCTGTAAACAATATGCAATAAATGTATTCGCGTTCTTTGTAAATAATGCGACATAAGAACAGTAGCAGCAGCAGCGGCGGGGGGGGGGTGGTGGTGGTGGTGGTGGTGGTGGTGGCTTGCAGTGGTAGTAGTACCAGCAGCAGTAATAGTTAGTATTATGTTTAGTAGCACGCATTAGCATCTACAGTAATTTTCATCTGTGAACTACATAGTTAAAATAGAAAAATTATTTAAAACTTTTGTCAAATTAAACCTTGGGACAAAGAGATAAATATAAAAGCGTACCATGAAAAAATGCAAGATAAATGTAACGATGTTCTCTGTAAACAATACGAGATAAATGATAAATGAAATGATGTTATCCATAATACGATATAAATGTAGTTGTGTTCTTTGTAAATAATGGGATATAAAAGTACTTGTGTCAACATTAGCAGTAGTAGTGGTGTTGTTGGGGTAGGGGTAGGGGTAGGGGTAGTAGTGGTGGTGGTGGTGGTGGTATGTTTGTATGGGTCATCAGCATTTACAGTTATTTGCGTCTGTGAAGTAGAATTATTAAAAATGAACCCAATTTAAAGATGACACATGTAAAATTGTGTGGCGCCATTTGGAATATTCTCGTTGCGTCACGAAGTTGGCACGCATCTAGCAAGAAGGAGGTGCGGGGAAACACGAACCCCTGACGCTCACTGCAGTATGGAGCGAGAGGGGGAGAAAAGCTACTATGATGGAGCGGAAGTAAGGAAGCATCGAGACGCGGATCTCTCTCGAAGATTCTGAAAATCACGCGAATCGAAGATTCGAGAAGTTATGGTGTAATAAATAAAAGCACCAGGGTCATTCCATGCAAAAAAGTATATTTTTGAACCATAATGTCTCAAAAGTTAAAAATATTGTAGTAGGTTATTTTGCATGTTCTAAATATGAATTTCAAGGAATACTATATTTATATCTTTCATAGTTTGGCAGCAATCAGAATTTAAAATAATGGTTTAACAAAGAGCATGGTTTCATTCATTGAAGTTTTCTTACTATGTAAAGAAAGATGGAAATATTATTTCAATGCAATTCGAAAAACGAGAGCCTTCTTTATAAATGCCCTTAAAATGTAAAACATATAATTTTTTAAATAGTTACCCACCATCAAATAATTTGGAAAAATATAGAACACAAAATGCAATTCATTTTTACAGACGAAAAAACATGTATTTAATTCTTTAGGATTTATTGATTGCACTGTGAAAATTTCAGAATAGTGACTTAAATATCATGTCAGTTTTTTATAAAAAATAACTCACTGGAACAAAGGAGCTCAGCAGGTAGGCTCTCCAGTCTTACAGAATGTTGCGCGATCAAGGTCAGGGAGAAGGACGTTTGAGATTGCTCATCATTACAAAGTCTCGCGAACGCTGTGACCGCCACACACAGCAAGTGATTTTCAACCGTCAGAACAAAAATTAATAATTTTATTAATTTAATTATTCACAGGTTTTCTGAGATAAAGTCATAAAACTTGGGAGATGGATTAGGAATAAGATTTTCTTTAATACAAATGAAATTCGCATTAATTTAATTTGTTGCACTCAAATATAAAACTTTCTCTTTCTTTCAATGAGCATGCATGCCTTAATATTATTTGGATTAGTCTTTAAGGTATTAAAATATGGTTATTCAGGTTTACAATGGCATCTGTTTAGTTTCGATGACACTTTATATAGGGTGTCTAGAACATTTTAAATTATGTATAACATGTAACTACCACCCATTTCCCATATTTTTCATATTAATGATATGGCGGTCATAGTTGGCAGTTTAATTTATTTTCATAACAACATTATTATATTAAAAGCCCAAAAAAATTCATGACATCACTGGCATATTCTTAAAATTTTGTATGGAATGACCCACTAGTGGCAGACAAGAGAACGATCAGTCTTGAGTCTTCAAGTATACAAGTGAGTCTTTGAGTAAGCGAGGAAGCCAGCCTTTGAGAGCATCTGGAAGACCGGGGTTCGACGTACAGAGAACCGTAGCCGAAAGATCTGAGTTCGACATGTCGTGGACCGTAGGGATTCGACGTGCAGTGAACTTGAGTGAGTCCGTAACTGTGGCAGTGTCCACCAGGCGAGTGCGACGCATCTGGAAGACTTGGGTTCGACGTGCAGTAAACCGCATCTGGAAGACCGGAGTTCGACATGCAGTAACTTGAACAGTGAGCTAGAAGAACTAGCCAAGGCGAACGAACTGTGAACTGAGAACTGACAGTTTCTTTCTGCACATAGTGCATTGTGAACAGTAATTGAAATTAGGAGTACATTGTTGTTCTTCTGAATAATACACGTCGTGTATTGTCATTGTCATCGTGTGTTGTGGGGTGAATTATTAAGAATAAAAGTCACATTGTTATAGGGTGCGTGGTGGTTAAAGAGAATAAAAGTCACAATAGGAACACATGAGATCGTTCAACTAAAACATTAACATTACGAGATAAATGTAATGGTGTTCTCTATAAAAGATATGAGAAAAATGTATTGGTATTCTCTGTAAAAAAATGGGAATTAAATATAATGGTGTTCTCTGTAAATAGTATGAGATAAATATAATGGTTAGACAGGCAAAATATGAATTTTCATATTCTAAACCAATTTGCTAATGGAATGGAAATGAGGAGCGTTCCTTCAAAAGCCAGTAAACACTTCAAACTAAATGTCAGAAAATGTGTTTTTTTTTATATGATTGAAAACTATTAACCCTAAATACTTTATTCTTTTACTATCTTATTGTTTATTAAAGTACTAATGCTACTACGTAATGAATATTTTAAATTTAGATTTATAAATGGAAAAGTGAGAGTACAAAATTTACTGTTTTTTCAAAAAGTCGCTAAACGTCAAGACATTAAAACATGAAAAGTTTGTTAATATTTAAGTCTTAGGATTTTTTCTGTAATTTTTAAATCACTTTCTTTGCTCATATTTTATTTATAGTTTGTAATAATTTATATTACTATATTCTAATCTATATTTTATTAATTTTTCGTCTTGGTGAGAACCAAAGCATTCATAGTGTGAAATAAGGAAAACTGTTATGGATTTTCTGAAAACGCAGGTGCCTGGGCTTTCCGTCTTTTCCAATCAGACATTCAATTTAATATTAATCTCCAGTAATATCTTTGTAAAATTCTTTAGCTAATGTTGGTATTTCAAAGTACTTCGTGAGGTTCAAGATGCCCTCCTTCCCCTTAGTGACCATAATCTTCTTTGGCAAAGTAGCTGTGTTCATTATTTCCTGGATACAGGTCTGATTCAACGTGATCTCCCTTGCAGGTGTTTGCCCTCCACTGACAGCAGTAAGCATACTTTGTTGTTTGATTTTCTCCAAGTTATCACTCAGATTATAATTTCAGAGGTCATGAAAAGTAATTTATCCTTAAAATATTAGTACTATTTTCATTACTACACAGTTTTTAACATGTTTTAATATCTTATTCGAATTAGTTTCATTATTACAATTTAGAGCTAGATTTCATTCTCGTAGTACAAACTGCGCCACTTATATTCCATTCTTGTCTCAGTCCATGACAATCTTTGCTAACTTGCTGTGCTGTAAGTAGCTAGTAACTTATTCTTCTTCTAATATATATTTTACATTGTTGGTGTAAATATAAACCCTGTGTGGTGACTGGGGTTAAAGAATGGTCCCAACATAGTTCATGCATGTCATAAGAGGTGACTAAAATGGACACCCAGTGTCTGGAGGTATAACTGGGACACCCTGCCTCCAGGGGATATAAATATGGAGGCAATGGGAAGGTTAGCCATCACACCATTTTACATTGGGCTAATCACCCATGTAGAGGTAAAAATGATTCGGAGACTTAAACGTAGCCTCAGACTGAATGGATCTGTACGACAACGTAGACAGGAATGGCAGAGATGGATAGACTGAGGTTACCCCGACGCTTGACAGCATTATGGGATAGAAGAAGAAGATCTAAATATAAAATGCTATCTAGTCGTCATATGTTGCGTATTCTATTCTGCTTATAATGTAGTTGGTGTTTATCGACTTTTGTTTTAAATGATCGAGAGCGAATATAGAGTTTTGCAAAAGATCACAGTTTTCATTGCCTTATAACTGCAGCAATAATCAACTTTCGTAAAACTGATTTCACAGGGATACACGTAACATGAATGTTGATATGTAACCACAAAAAAATTAATTTTGAAAATTTTGGTATTTATCGACTTTTGAAAAAAGAAATTCTTCCCAAACAAGGATTTTCACGATTCATGATGTGTAGAATTCAACTGACTTCCATATTTCAAAATATTTTTTTGGCAAAATTATCATATTTCATAAAAAATCTTCATTTTGCATAATTCTTCGCCTATGTTAATATTATAATATCAAAGAGTTTGTTTAATTTTCAGTCTATCACTTATCAAGGTAAGTGATAGACTGAAAATTAAACAAACTCTTTGATATTATAATTTACGAACTTATCTGAATTTTTAATATGACATTTAAATTTACGATAATATTTCTATAATTAGTGCTGAACTGGGTTTTCCAGACATTATAAAAAGACAAGAGACAGATTTTCCAGGAAACATTTGAAAAATCTAAGTCATTTATGCATTCCACCAATATTATGAGACTTGCAAGGGCAAGTGATACCTTCAAATTTCCGTTTATAGTCATTGAACTTGTACCGTGAAAGAATTTGAGAAGCCAAAACAAGTGGTTTCTATTCTACCTTTGCTCATTCCTTCGAATCCAGTGAAAGTGTTTTCAGTGTTTTCATGTCTACTCGTACATGTAAATTAATGTTTTAAACGTGTTTCGGCCATCAATTTTGTAGTTTGCTTACTTTCTCCTCTTTTTTGCAACTTCATAGGTTTTCATTGTACAGAAAGTGTAATCTTCTGCCAGAAATTACAAAGAATTTACTTGAGTTATAATGTAACCAGTGTTGAGTCCAGCCAATGTAAGAACAATTTTTTTTTTTTCAATTTAGTTTAAAAGAAATGAGTTACCCAGTTCTTATATTCGGGTAAAGATTTTTGGTAATGCTGATAAAAATTGTATAATTATGCAAGATTTATTGTATTTTATTTGGTAGTTACAGTATATTAAAATCTAAAGGCTCATTTTGTAAATAATGATGTAAACCTGCTCGAAATGATTTAGAAGTGAATATATTGTAGCACTGAAATATTTATTTCACATTTTCATATGTTGGCAAAATGTTCATATAGTGCTGGTAACAGTGTTCTCAGTAGTTAGTACGAGATAAATGTAAATGGTGTTCTCTGCAAACTATACGAGAAAAATGTAGTGTTGTCAGCAAATGTTACATTTTTATTTAACAATGCTCACAATTGTCGATGTTATATCAGCATCGCTGGTGTGTCAGAATTTTGTCCCGCAGGAGTTCTTTTACATGCCAGTGAATCTACTGGCATGAGCCTGTTGCATTTAAGCACACTTAAATGCCATCGACCTGGACCGGGATCGAACCCGCAACCTCAGGCATAGAAGGCCGACTTGTCAGTAAATAATACGACGTAAATATAAGGGTGTTCTATTTAAATAATACGAGGTAAATATAATGATGTTATGTGTAGACAATTTAAGATAAATATAATGGTATAATAGTATAAAATAATACTAATGGTGTTATCTGTAAATAATACAAAATACACAATGATGTTTTCTGTAAACAATACGAGTTTGTATAATAAAATATTTATTAGGGTGCAGAATCTCGAGCATGATTTTACGTAAGCCAGGAAGCACCATTCTGTTGGTTTTACTTTATAGGTGTCGATTATGAAAGCCCTTAAGGAAGTCTAAATGACAGAATTTTCATAGTTATTGGAAATGTGTGAAAAGTAAGTCGCTGAAATCAAGCTACACAAAGATTAGAAAACGTTGTAGTTAATACACTGCTAACTCAAGGTGACAAAGACATGCGAGCTGGCTATCATCTACCTTTCATAGAGGGATTTGTGATCTTGAATATAATTTTGAATAATCTATTTGTGTCGTCGAAAGTCAAATATAAAAATATTTGCCACAGTCACGGGACAGCCAACAAACTTTCAGTGAAAGTTAATATGATGATTCTATTACAGAGAAAATACTGAAAGTGTAACGTTTTTACACTACATGATTTGGTCACGTAATACAAAGGTGTTTGCACAACAAAAATAACAACCAGACAGCACAACACGTTTATGAGATGCAGGCAGTCTCAAACTTGACATTTTTTAACAGTACAAAATGGAATGAGGATCCACCATCTGGGCAGAGGTGTACTTCGTTAATTCTATTTCTTTTATTCTTTAGAAGTAAATTAAGTTAAACATAAATGCATGTAGTGAAATAATCAAAGTTTGGTAACTATTTGAAATGATTGCAGTGGATTTGAAAAATTACCTTGGAAGAGGGCATTTGCCACTACGACGCTCATCTTCTACATACTGATGTAAAACCTCCTGGAAACGATGAAGCAAGGCAGTCACAGCTAATCTGCCAGCTAGTCCACCTTCCATTCCACGTATTTCCCCAGAATCAAGACCATCCAATAAAGAGAACTGTAGCAACGTTTCAAAACACGTTTTTGCAAACTCCTCACGAAGTTTCTGATCACTTTCTCCATCTGGAAATATTTCAACTTGCATCACATGTTTCATAACATTTAATGTAATTAATGGAATGATTATCTGACACACAGTGATGGAAAACTCTACACAAGAAATTGGACTGTCAACATATCATGCAAATAATTGATCACTGTTTGCTAATAAAATACATGTATTAAATAATATGATTTAATTAGAATAATTCACTGTTAAGAGTAAGCCTACATCAAAATTAAACCTTAAATAATATTAGGAGTTGGTAAAACAATTTTTAAAGAAAATTATAACGAATTATTAATTTTCATTAATTACATTTTGTGGTGTATATACTAATTTGAGCTCATTGCACCATCAACAAAACAAATTCCCAGAATTCGATTTAAATATTGAAGCAATGATAAAGAAATCAAAAGTGTAGTCCGAATGAGATACCAATCCACAATTTGATTCATTTCCCACTTTCAGTGGCTTTCTAGTAAAAGGTAAAAAGGTAAAGGTATCCCCGTAACATGCCATGAAGGCACTTGGGGGGGCATGGAGGTGGAGCCCCATGCTTTCCATGACCTCGGCACTAGAATGAGGTGGTGTGGTCGGCACCACGCTCTAGTGGCTTTCTAGTAACAGATGATAATGAACTCTCATCTGATATCTTTGGAAGAATAAAAAAAAAGGTCCTTAATTGATTGAAATTAAAATTAAGGGAATATCTCTCTGCAACAGAGAAAAAAAAAATGTATGAAAAATCTCTTTTTAGTGACAAATAATAGTAGTGTGTATCTAATGCTCAGGATTTAACAATGAAGTTATATTCTTTCTTGTGCTTTCAAACATTTGGATGTAAGATTCACAAAAGACTCAAGATATTAAGAGATTCCCAATTTGCAAGGTGTTCCATGTCCATATCCTCTTTATGCATAATAAGTATTTAAGGAGAAGTCATATAAGCCAATTAGATGAAGATGTTTACTGAGGCAATAGTGATCAGTAACCAATTTGAACATGGCCACAGTGGATTTCCGAGGTAGATCAGGAATTTAAGTTTAAATCTTTCAATGAATTTTTTCATCTTGAATTTTGATGTTTCACTACTGAATTGTTGTGATGGTTGGAGTTAACTCTCCTTTATATAATCCTTTTAATAGATTCATATGAAAATTTGTAGTTTGTTTTTATGTTGATTTTAGTTCCTTTCTTCGCTAACATAATCAGCTTTATCATTAGCATTCAGCCCACAGCGGACGGGGAACCATAGCAAAACTACATTCTTATTTAAATTTTGAATTTGTTTCACCATGCAAGGAATTTGCTTAATTTTTTCGCTTTTAGGTGATGAAGCTGAAATGATGGCCTTGATTGCAGCTTTAGAATCGGATAGAAAAACTATCTTTTTGTATTTGAGTGATGTGTAAATGACTTCAACTTCGTCATAAAAATTTGTTGTGTATTTGTCAACATTTTTATAGAAAGAAAAATACAGGCAAGTAGCTCCTGTTTCAGCTCATTCATCTTAATCCACGAGAGAAATCTTTATGTGGATATATTCTGTTAATTGTTCTAGAGCAATGGTCTTTATATCTCTCTTGTTGAAGATTTCATCAAGCTCAAGGCAACAATTCAGTTAGAAATTATCACTCGTATTATATCTAGATATGAAGTTTTCTTTTCTTTTTCAATTGGTATTTTTAGATATTCTCTAAGCTTTACTACATCTTGTTCGAATCTATTTTGTATCTTCAGTGTACCTGTAGAGTCTTCGAATCTGCAACATTTATCGGAATTCGGAAGCCTTCCCAATTTTTCATAGGTCAGAAGGGCTCGTGTTTCAAGATCTATCATAATTGGCTAAATAGAAGTGATTACTTTACATGGTTTCAATCGGATTGCACCAGTGATGAGATGTAAAGTTTGGTTTTGTGTATGTTCCAGTATCTGCTTGTTAGTAGTTGATTAGTTTATTAGTATTTTAAAATAGGCTCTATATACATGTGAACTTCTTGAGCTACCCCACTTTGTTCCTGCAAGTCTTTTTAATAGTTAAACCTATTGGTTGCTTTTACACTAACATGTTCAATGTGATTTCTCCATCTAAGCTTCCTTACTTATTTACAACTGGTTTTTAAGGAACCCAGAGGTTCAATGCCGCCCTCACATAACCCACCATCGGTCCCTACCCTAGCAAGATTAATCCAGACCCTACCATCATATATCAACTCCCTCAAATCTATTTTAATATTATCCTCCCATATATGCCTTGGTCTCTCCAAAGGTCCTTTTCCCCTCAGGTTTTCCAACTAACACTTTATATGAATTTCTAGATTCACCCATACATTCTATATGTCCTACCCATCTCAAATATCTGGTTATAATGTTTCTCCTTATGTTGGGTGAAGAATACAATGCATGCAGTTCTGCATTGTGTAGCGTTCTCTATTCTCCTGTAACTTCATCCCTCTTACCCCCAAATATTTTCCTAAGCACCTTATTCTCGAATACCCTTAGCCTCTGTTCCTCTCTCAAAGTGAGAGTTCAAGTTTCACAACCATAGAGAACAACTGGTAATATAACTGTTTTATAAATTTTATTCTAACTTTCAGATTTTTGGAGAGCAGACTAGATGATAAAGCTTCTATACCGAATAACAGGCATTTCCCACATTTATTTTGCGTTTAATTTCCTCTCGAGTGTCATTTATATTTGTTTCTGTTGCTCCAAGGTACTTGAATTTTTCCAAATTTTCAAGGATAAATTTCCAATGTTTATATTTCCATTTCGTACTATGTTCTGGTCACGAGACATAATCATACACTGTGTTTTTCAGGGTTTACTTCCAAATCTATCTCTCCTTACTTGCTTCAAGTAAAATTTCCGTGTTTTCCCTAATTGTTTGTGAATTTTCTCCTAACATATTACGTCATCAGCAAATAAACAAGCAGCTGATGTAACCCGTTCAATTCCAAACCCTCCCTGTTTTCTTGGACTTTCCTAATGACATATTCTGGAGCAAAGTTAAAAAGTAATGATGATAGTGCATCTCCTTGCTTTAGCCTGCAGTGAATTGGAAAAGTGTCAGACAGAAACTGGCCTATAAGTTTCACTCAGACACATTTTAATTAATCGAACTAGTTTCTTTGGAATACCAAATTCAATAAGAATATTATATAAAAATTCTCTCTTAATCATGTCATATGCTTTTTTCGAAACCTATGAATAACTGATGTACTGTGTCTTTATACTTCAATTTTTTTCTCCAATATCTGTCGAATACAAAAAAATCTGATTAACAGTCGATCTATTATGCCTAAAATCACATTGATGATCCCCAATAATTTCATCTCCTTAAGGAGTTAAACTTCTCAAAAGAATATTGGACAAAAATTTGTATGACGTCAATAAAAGTGATATTTCTCGAAAGTTACTACAGTTAGTCTTTTCCTCCTTCTTAAAAATAGGTACAATTATGGACTCCTTCCATGGGTCAGGTACAATTGCCTTTTCCCAAATAGCATGTATAAGCTTAAAAATTTCACTAAACAATGTGTTTCCACCCTCTTGTATTAATTCTGCTGGAATTTGACTGATACCTGGAGACTTGTACTTTTTCAGATTTTCTATCGCAATTTCGATTTCAGAAAGTGTGGGTTCGGGTATAAATGACTCAGCAGTTTGTATTTGAATTTTGTCCCGATCATTTCTGTTTGGCCTATGTAGTTTTTTCATTTGTTCAAGATGGAATGAGATTCTGCAAGCAAGTCACCATTCTCATCCTTGGTGATGTTTACCATGTCTGATAACCCTTCTTAAATTTCTTTATGCCCGTATATAAATCCCTAATGTTTTTATTCTATTTGTTTCTACTTCATTTAGTTTTTTCTTCAAGTAATCTCTCTTTTTATTCCTAAGTATATGACTTGCTTACCATCTTTCATTGAAATAATTATCTCTATTTGCCTCAACTGGATCCTGAAAGAATTTCAATTTTGCGTGTTTCCTTCTTTCTACTACAATGCAACAATCTTCATCAAACCACGCTTTCTTTTTCTTAGTTTCATAATAACCTATGCTCTGCTCAGCTGCAATTGTGATACTATCTCTTATATTTTCCCACACGCTATTAACATCTAACTCTTTCTCAACTTCGTTGGAACTTCCTAAAGTGGCAAATCTATTTGCAATTTCGACCTGATAATGTTGCTAGTTTCGTCCTTTAATTTCGGAATATTGAATCTACTAATATTAACTTGTTGTTCTACTCCCTTGGCTACTGAAGTCTTTCTCTTAATTCTCCAATTGCCAAATTATGATCAGAATCACAGTCTGCCCCTCTGAAGGACGGAATGTCTATTATACTAGTATGTCTTTGTTTATCTATGAAGATATATCTGGTTGTATGTCAACCCATCTGGAGAAGTCCAAGTATATTTATGTATATCTTTATGCGGGAATGTTGTACTTTTCACAATGACATTTTTTGATGTGGGTAAGTTCACTAACGTAACTCCATTATCATTATTAATTACGTGTAGGCTCTCTTTTCCAATAATCAGTTGAAAAATATGCTCCCATCCTACTTTAGAATTGAAATCTCCCAATAAAAAATTTTCATGTGATATCTAGATAACTGATCAAAATTTTGTTCCAATTCCTCACAGAAGCTATCCTTTTTATGGTCATCTTTCTCTTCTGTAGGAGCATGAGCATTTATAAATATAATATCGCACCACCTACCCCCAAGTATTAAATATGATAACCTGTCACTGATAAATTCGACCTTTTTAACTGCTGATTTTATTCTCTTATGAATAAGGAATCCCGTTCCTAATTGGTGATTGTTTCTTTCCCCATAGTACAACAAATAATCTCCTACTGACAATATGCCATTCCCAATTAACCTAACCTCTTGTACTCCCACAAAGTCTATTCTAATCTAGCTAGTTCTTTTGCTACTAATGTTACCCTTCCTGTTCTATAAAGACTAGTTACATTACAAGTACCAAATCTCATAACTTTTTCCTTTGCTGTGGTTGCACCAAAAAATCAGTCCCAATCCAAGGCAAGTTGGTGTTTTGTAAGAAGTTCTTTTTATGGTGATGGGTTGTTAGCCCTTCGCCCAACCTGGAAGCTGGAGGACCACCCCTTATCAGCTGTTGGCGACTGTTTATTCAATATATTCGCAGCTACCCCCATATCTGAAGGCCGTCTCCTCTATCCACAACCTGAGGATGTGCCATGCCATGGTAACAGTGACTCACAATATAAGGCCATGTAAACTTAGCTTGACATAAAAGAAGAGGGGCTGTTAGAATTATCTTCTGATTCGACCTTAAAAATCGTTTTTCCTACTACATCTTTGTTGCAACACAGGTTCCACCCTGTAAAAGAACAATTAACCCCATTTGCAAAAGCATACATATGTGGGAGTATATGCAAAAGTAGACTTGAGACTTAAGAGTATTACAACTGAGCCAGACTTCGCAAAATAACATCAAACTTTACACTGAAAACTTTATGGCAAGTCTAAAAACTGGTTAATTTTTCACAGCAAAGACATCAAACGAAGTCACTGATAACCTTATAGTAAGTCTAAAGAACTGGTTTCATTTTTCACAGCAAAGATAAGATATATCGCAAAATAATTTCGTATTTATGTATTTTCAAATTATATTCAAAAGGTAAAACTGAATTTAATGTCACTGTCAATTTATTAAGGATGTTTAATTCACTACAGCAAATGTTTAATGAGAAAAACTTGGTTACCAGCCTAAATTATACAAAATATTTTGAGGGTCCACAAAATAAAATATGAGATTCAAGGAGTCCATGACACTGAAAAGTTTGGGAATCACTAGACCAGACTATAACATAGTTACAAAACAACCATGATGGTACAGTTCATACATATTTTTAGGTCATTTAAACAACAGCAATTTTGTTGTCATTTGTAGTACATAGTAGAACGAAATTAAAATTTATTTCAGAGAGTAAACTGAGAAAAAAAAAACACTGCAAATATGAATAAGGTATCTGTTTAGTTCGTCACCCACTGTGGTCTCCAGGGATAATTTCTAGTTTATGGGATGCAGAATTGACCATATATGCGTAAGTGCTTCTATAGCTGCCTATGGCCTCAGGAAGAATATGATACAGCAATTTCATAAAATAAGAAAATTTCTACAAAAGATTAAAAGTGGTTAAAAACTGTCATGTGGGTACTCAAATGAAAGCTAAATATATGAAGTTTTTAATATGTCACTCAGATAAGTGAAATATATCTGTTTTTGTGCAATTTGCTCACAAATTTGAGGTTTTTAAATAAGCAATAGTATTCATTCTTACAGTTTTTTTGCATTGTAATATTTAGAGCTGCTAACTGACTAGAGCATTGTGTAAAGCATGCCATTCTGAAGTCCAGATATCAAGCATATAGTGCAAAGGTATGTTAAACTTTATTGTATTAATATATTACATTTATATAACATGTGTTCCACCCGTAATGCAAAAATTTACATTTCATTAATTAATTTAAATTCTATATTTAGGATTTTCTTTATACTTTGTAAAAGCAGGACGAATAGAAGTAATAGTGTATGCACTTCCACGTTTTCTCGTTGTCGGTGGCGGACCTGAGAACTAGTGGTGCTTCAATGGCTAAGATCTATAGTTTGAGGTCAGACCAAGATGTTACTACCTAGAAAACAAAAAATATATATATTTTTTTTTCACACGTTTAATGACGAAAGTTGTTACGGGCTGTAAGTATGATTTGTTCTTGATGGTTGTGTAGATGTCTCTAATTTGTTGTGCCTTGAACTAATCAGTAATGAAAAAATATTGTGTGGTTGTCTACAAAATAATTACAAAAATGCTGTACTGTTTTGTTCCGAGTTATAGATCAGAATAGAATAGAAATAATGACAAGACTTTTGTTTTCACCTCCCAAAGGATAAGATGAGTTTGAGAAATGGGCCAGAGTGATTCTGCGGAAAGATAGGCAGCTTTCGGTAAATAATCGTAATACTGATGTGCACTTTTTAGAAGACATGATTATAAAATCAGACTGTTTTGTTGTAAAAGATCAAAGGACGGAAATACTGCGTGTGCGTTGGATATTAGTACAACTAGGAGCTGTACCTCACATTTTCTCTAATTTACCGAAATATTTATCAAGTCAGGTAAAACATCGAAAATCACTCATGAGGCAGAAGAATGTTGAATCCACAGAAAAAAAGAAGAAAGAAGAATGCAGACATTTATGACGGAGATTCAACAATAACAGAGTTAATCGAATTGAAGTTCAAAGTCAGTCTAGCAGTAATAAAGATAATAACATTCAAATTCAATCCAATTCTCATGTCGATATTGATAATATATTACATTGGAAAAAACAGCTTAAAGTTTTGAATCGAGAATACACAAGAGCTAAAATAAGTGTGTCCTCGGCAAAAGCCAGAATTTGTTTCTTAGGAAAGCAATTAAAATGTAAAAAAATCTTTTGTAAGAAACTAAAAAATGATTATAGGTACAATGATAAAGAAATGTAGACTTTGAAATCATAGTGGAATGAGGTATAGTGCTGACATTATTTCAGAGAGTTTGCTATTTAAAATAAAATCACCAAAATGGTACAGACATTGCAGCATGATTTGCTGCCTCTTCCTTCAGAAAATCATTTAAGAAAATTTTGCCGAGAACATAGTGTCCCTACAAATATGGTGTAAATTCACATACCTTGGATGGTATCTGAGATGTTTACAAAGACGTAACAAGTGAAAATAAATGTTACGGAGTGGTAATATTCGATGATGTCAAACTCAGAGAAGAAATTCACTTTAATAACTCTTCTCTTATGGTGGGTTTACATGTGCATGGATTTACTGGCGCCAGTTAACACGCCAGTCGTACTTTTGCGCCAGTAAAGGCTTACATGGGTTTCTTTATTTTGCCTCACCAGTGCCATTTTCAAGTGAGGCTGCTACCTGAATGTTGCACGAGGACATAACATGCCAAATGAAGTTGAACTTGATCATAGCGCTTGCCTAATAGTCTAATAACTTTGTTGGTTGAGGAGATGATTTCTAACTTGGAATAAAGAAAAGACATAAAAGAAGATTGTATATTATGGGTGAAAAAGTGGATTGTTCGGAGGGAGAATTTAGATACATCTGCGAGAATTCTAAAAGAACTTTCAACAACAGATTATCTACTAATGTTACAGATGACAGCAGACAGTTCTGATAATCTAATACAACATGTAATAATAATAATAATAATAATAATAATAATAATAATAATAATAATAATAATAATAATAATAATGGGCGGCCAGGTAACTCAGTTGGTAGAGCAGCTGGCTACGGACTGGAAGGTCTGGGGTTCGACCCCAAGTGGTGACGGGATTTTCCTCAGTGCCAAACTTTCAGAACGGCCCTGAAGTTCATTCAGCCTCCTATAAAATTGAGTACCGGGTCTTTCCCAGAGGTTAAAGGCGGTCAGAGCGTGGTGTCGACCACACCACCTCATTCTAGTGCTGAGGTCATGGAAAGCATGGGGCTCTACCTCCATGCCCCCCCAAGTGCCTTCATGCATGCGACGAGGATACCTTTACCTTTAATAATCCGTGGCGACACAGCTCATGGGGGGCCCAGACCACCAGCCGGCAGATGGCCTCACGTTCACATGCTGAAGCAGAGGTGGACGATCATCCAACCAGAATGGAGGTATCGTATGGTTAGCACGACAATCCCCCAACCATTATAGCTGGCTTTCGCAGCTGGATTTCGCTACCTATCTTAACTCTCAAAGCGCATCATGATGCTAGGTGGGCACTGGTTCCATACACTGGCCGAGATTTCATGAGAAAATTTCTTTCCCCATGAGGACCCGAACCAGTGCGCAATCTGTAACGCGAGTCCTAAGCAGGATGCCTTAGACCATTACGCCACGGCGCAAGGCCACTACAACATCAGTAGTATCATTATATTCAAAAGTTTGCTACCGACATAAGAGATGCTTTACTTCGAAAATTGAAATCGAAAATTACATTAGTATATTTAGCACCTAGAAATTATTTTGATTCGTTATATCTTGCCAAAGAAAGAGAACGTGATAAGCAAAGAGAAAATGATAAATCCAAGTGTGCAAGCAGTGCTGTAATGTTAAATAAGAAGAGACTGTCTGAAACGGAGCATAAAAGAAAATACAGGGAGAAATTGAAACAACAAATTCCTAAAACACCTGAAATAAATAAAAACATACAATCTCCAGAGAAAAGAAGTTACAGTTCAAATAGTTCATTTGGTAAGGTTGCAAGTAACAGAAAAAAATCATTACCACAGAGTCCGTCAAAAAGAAGAGCTGTGATAAAGAAACTAGCATCAAATGAATTTTCAGGTTTCAGAAAATTTTTGTCTTTTCATAAGTTAAAATCTGGAAGACATTCAATAACAAATGAAGCAATAGACAAGATTCAGTCTTTTTATCAAAGAGATGATGTCAGTTACCAGCAACGGGGGAAAAGGGATAAGATTTCTATGCATGATGTAACTGGTGAAAAGAGCTCTACACAAAAGGATATCATGCTCACGACAATAAAAGAATGCTATGAACTTATATACTAAATACTATTTACTATTTATTTATTCTGGTAGAGTTAAGACCAGGAGGACTTCTCTTCCCCACAACCAGAAGTGAAATATACATTGAATCAATAACAAAAGTAGTAATATTAATAGTAATACTTAGACATAGAATCATTATCATGCACATTAACGAGCTTACATATAATGAAATATTGACTAAACAGGATACATAATTAAGTAATTTACAATTTATATCCTAATTCTACTTTATCATAGACCTAAATGACAATTTATACAAACACACAGAATAACCTATAAAAATCAGCTAACACTCACAAATCAATTCATGTAAAAATGTATGTACAGTAATTCTTAATTTAAATTGATTAACCGTTCAGCAACCCCTGACATAACAAGGTAAGGAGTTCCATAGGTGGCAAACTGACACGGTGAAAGAGGACGAATAGAAAGAGGAACGATGACAAGGAATGGATAATAAAGCCTGATGTTGATTCTACAATGTTGTAAGTTATACAAAGCGAGTTCTCAGATATTTTTGAGTAGAAGTGAGTAAATTCCAAATAAAACAGATAATGTGCTGTTCTTCGCTCCTTTAGGTGGACCCTTGAAAGAGGGCAGATGAAGTGGATACACACATTATGAACATGTTATAGTCTTTCAGTTAAATTGATAGTTACATTTGTCAAGGGAGAATCGCAGTAATCAAAATGGGGCATCACTAACAATTGAACAATTTATTTTTAAATTGAAAGAGGCAAACAACTTGGCAAATGATTTATAGAGTGGAGCAATTAAAATACTTTCATACAGACGAGTTACTTGACTGTTCCAAATTAGATCTCTGTTCATTAAAATTCCAAGATTTTTTTTACAGTGTCACTACACTTAATAAAGGACTCATTGATTGACAGTCATGATATGTTGTACTGAGCAAGCGCTGATGTTCCATTACATTTGCCTGCGATTTTTCTGTCCAAACTTTTGAGCCCATTGGTAGACAGTTTAAGTCTTCAGTCATTGTGGCCACTATGTCAGACAGTTCATCAGGACTAAAGTGTGTGCAGATCTGTAAATCGTCAGCAAACACGCGGTACCAGCAGTGCTGTATAGTGTTTGTCATGTCGTTAATATATATAATAAATATTAGAGGATCTTGCACCAAGCCTTGAGGAACTCCAGACTTCGTGATGTGGCATTCAGAAGAGAAATCACCAACTAATATACACTGCTGGCAGTCACAAAGGTAGGATTGAAACCAAGTGACAGGAGTATCAGATAAAATCAAGTTTTTCAATTTACATACAAGGAGGACAATATCAACAGTATCAAAGGCCTTGCTAAAGTCAATAAAGTCAGTTTACTATCATCCATAGCTTCACGTATATCTTCATTGACTCTTAGTAATGCAGTTGTGGTGCTGTGGCCAGTTCTAAATTCTGACTGGTAATCGTCGAGTAAGTCATTATGGTTTAAGTATGTTGTCAGTTGCTTGTGTACAATACGTTCCAGTACTTTTGATAATGCCGGTAGGATGCTAATAGGTCTGTAGTCATCCCGAGAAGATGGAGTTTTATTTTTGGGGAGAGGACAGATAAGGGCTTTTTTCAGAGGCTTGTAAGATTAGCAGTAATAAGTAATACAGGAATATCCAGAAATTAACGTAAAATTCACATAATTTTTTTTAACACAAACCCCCATTTGTATTAAATTATGCTAAATGCCACACAGTGTGTGCATTTGCAAGTATCATTCGAACATGGATAACTGTACTAAAGCTTTGTCTGACGTAACTAAATACATTCCAACTTCTTCTAAGATACTGATTAAACTTATTGTGTATGAAGAAGAAAACGAAAAATATATGACTAGGGGGCGGATGTTGATGAATAGTCATCTTATTTTTCACATTAGGACAATGCCTATTAATATAGAAATCCTTTCTATGTTAATATCAACGTAAAAAAATAATTTCTTATATCGCATTTTTGACGTCTTTCAACTAATAGGTCATTTTTATATTTTGTTCGGCATTTTTTGGTCATTTTGAAGAACATTTAGATCATTTGGATTGCAATTTACCTTCTTCTTTACTGATAGGTCTGTTAAATTATTTTCTAAGCAAATAGGTGAATAATAGTGAAGTTTAATTTTATAGTTTGGAATAGACTCTAAAGTCCACCCCTCATTCCACTGAAAACTTCACTTCACACAATGGAAGTGATATAAAATGTGTGACAACAGTTTAGTTTAGGTGAGGGCTTTGACTGTTACTGTTCTTTTGTCGGTACGAGGGTGTCTTTAGAATTTATGTTTGGAAGGGGGAAACTTTCACCATGTCTGGACACGACGTTGTGTCCTCAACTTGGTTCGGAAGGGATGTCTACTGTAGTAGACAGTATTTATAACACGAAGATTGCAAGAATGCACGCTGCGCCCACAATTTTTGTCATTCACACTCCCTCATCTGGAAGATCTGGTAACAAAAGTGAAGTGCCGAAGGAGGAGACAGAGAATGAAGGCACTGACACGGACCACACCTGATTTTTCACCTTACAATTGGAGAAAACCTCGGGAAAAAAACCCAACCAGGTAATCAGTCCAAGCGGGGATCAAACCTGCGCCTGAGCGCAACTTCAGACCGGCAGGCAAGCGCCTTAGCCGACTGAGCCATGCTGGTGGCTTCCACCCGATTGAAAAACATTGTAAACCCTCATTAAAATCTATAGTTTTTCCTTAAAACTTTAATTTTGTTGCATGTTCTTTTCCTTTATCTTAGCCAAATTCCAGGAAGTTGCCTCCTCTCTCCGAGATCTGCAGGACAGTTATTGAAACTAGGTGACTAATTTTTAAGAAGTTGTGGCACGAGTATAATGAATAATATTTAAATTCATTTTCTTTTAATTTTATGTCGTTTTTACATTAGTTTAAGGGCATTTTTATGATCATTTTAAGTAGATTTTTAGGTCATCAACATCCGCCCCCTTTATATGCATGTGATGATTGGAAAGATTTTAATATTGCTTTACTCATAGAAAAGAACTTCTTGGAACATCCTGGAAAAAATGGACTGACACTGAAGTTTGGCAACTTTAACAAATATGAATGGTTATGTAATATATGCATTAAAAGACATTTAAAATGAAATAAAGCACTTTAAATTTCACAGTTTTGTAAAAAGCAAGCAGTCCCATTATTTTGACAAGTGTAGAGGGAAGCCTGATGAAAACATCATAGCACTGGGAATCAATCTTGCTAAACATGCAGTTTGTGTTATTAAGAAAAGTACTCAAATTTTTAAAAGAACTGAATCCTGGAGCAACAGTGAAAATTTTTTCTAATGGTTGTGTCACGCAATTCAAGAATTGTTACACAATTGCAACTGCCAACCTTGTTTTCTTTGAAGAGGATTTTCATTTTCAAGGAGAGTGGAACTTCTTTGCTATGTCCCACAGGAAGGAAGCTGTGGATGGTGTGGGAGCAAGTGTGAAGCGTGCTGTATGGAACAGAGTAAAAACTTGATCATGCCATGTAGAAAATGCTGAGGATTTTGCTCAGATAGCAAAACTGTATGTCCATGGGACTGAAGTTTTTTATGTTTCGAAAGAAGAAGTAGAAGCAGTTGTTCACTTCCTTGATGAAAGATGGAAAAATGTGGAACCCATTCCAAAAATTCAGTGACTTCGTTATTTCACTCCATCAGAAAAGGACTTACTAGTCAGTACTGTTACAGAATCTGCACCTAAAAGTATCCGAGTTTCCGTGATTTGTCTATTCACAATTCACATTGGACAATTTTTGTCCAGGCTTCTTGTTATATACTTTAAGATTTATAATAGGTTTTCCCATGACATTGGATGTCGATGAACGAGAATGGACATGTATTCTGGAGATATTTAATTCAACCCAGGGTGAGGAATTAGTTGGTGGAAGCAATTAAGAAGAAACAGAAGAGGATACAGTAAATGCAGTGCAACATAGTGCAACTCAAATTGAAGTTACAGAACATGTAGACAGTGATTCAGAAAAAAATGCAAAAGATTAGAGTGACGAAGATATATCAACTTGAGACCGCTTTGTTGGACATTATAGCACTGAAAAAGACAAAACAACGAAGTGGAAAAATGCACCAGGACTTCAAATACATTAGAACGTGTCGTCATATTATAGTCACTCATCTTCCAGGTGTAAAACAAGTGGCTCGAAGCGCAACAACGAGTGTAGAAACATGGGCACTATTATTTTCTGAAGGCATAATAAATAAAATTGTGTCATATACATACACCAAAGAAGGAAAGGGTAATTCTGCTCCTCTCATCTTAGTAATCGCCAGCTTCTTACAGTATTTTATACCATGCTAAAATGTTTCAGGTATAAATTCACAAATAAATGTTTGTGACTAAAATATGGTTGAGATTCAATGCATTATATTTAACAACTGTATTTTGTATGACTTGAGGCTTTCCCGGTGTTTGATACAGAATAACTCTTCTCGGGTTCTCAGCCAGGTGAGTTGGAGATTAGCTTCCAAGCTTTCGACGGCTAGCTCTGCCATCTTCTTCAGGGACAAAGTGATGTGGGACCACGTCTAGCCGGTATATATGCAAAAGTAGGGCTTCCCGCTGCGGGCCAATCAGGAGCTAGTTCCTAGTCCCGACCGCCAGGCGCATTCTGGTTGGTGGACACAGCAGCCAATCAGGAGCTACTTGCTGGTCCAGACTGTCTGCCGTGTGCTGGTGGTCTAAGCGTATTGATGGCAGGTTTCCATGCCGTACTCAGCTGTAGACCCCCGTCTCTGTTGAAATTATTGCCATCTAGCTGGATTTCGATGGCTTCCTTGATAACTAAGTCCCAGTAACCTGATGTCTTGTCCAAGATGGTGGTGGCGACGAAATCTATCTTGTGACCAGTTTCTAGGCAGTGTTGGGCTACTGCAGACTTATCAGGGTAATATAGTCTTATGCTGCGTTGATGTTCCTTGCAGCATTCCATAATAGTTCGTCCCGTCTGCCCGATGTAACATTTCCCACACTCACAAGGTATTCTGTAGACACCAGGTGTCCTGAGACCAAGGTCATCCTTAACTGGTCTCAGCAAGTTCTGGATCTTTGTGGGCGGCTTATGGATGGTTTTAATCCCGTGTTTTCTTAGCATTCTGCTAATTTTCCCCGAGATGGGGCCATAGAACAGGATGTATGCCATGCCCTTTGTCTCCTCTTGTTCCTCGGCAGGTGGTTTGTCCGAAAAGGCCCTTCTGAGGGCCAAGCCGATTTCCCTGTTGCCGAAGTTGTTCTGTTGGAACGTCTTACGTAGGTGACAGATCTCAGATTGGCTGCCATGTCCACCAACCAGAATGCGCCTGGTGGTTGGGACTAGGAACTAGCTCCTGATTGGCCTGCAGCGGGAAGCCCTACTTTTGCATATATACCGGCTAGACGTGGTCCCACATCACTTCGTCCCTGAAGAAGATGGCAGAGCTAGCCGTCGAAAGCTTGGAAGCTAATCTCTAACTCACCTGGCTGAGAACCCGAGAAGAGTTATTCTATAACTGTATTTTGATATTTAACTTAAGATTATTCAAGTCATTAAAAAATAGTAAGTGTGTAAGATAAGTTATATTATAATTCTATAGAAATTCTGTGCCTCAATGTATGTTTTGAAGATCACTTAACTTATAAACTATAAGAAATAATTTTCCTTTAACATAATAAAAACATTTAATATTGATATATCCGTTAGTGTACGTGAAAACCTTAAAATACATTATGAGGTCACATAGAACCCCGCACATGCTCTTGTGTAATTAATGTTCATGTGAGTCCATCCGGGTTAAGAATTCTTTTTGTCCCACCTGTACCCATAACAAAATACTTCTATGTTAATTCATTAGGCCTACACAATATATGAATGTGATTTTTAAATATCAGTTTCTTAACTAAAAGAGTCTGATATTGAAGCTCAAGAGAAGACACTTGAAAATATTCACAAACAGAGCAGAACTTTTTATATATTTATAGTTGCAAAGAAATACAGGTCAGAAGTTTGTCCCACCCATAATAAAATTAGTTTAGCATAATTACTACTAACAAATCAGAATATAAGTTCATTACTTATGTATGTCACAGTTAAATAGAGGCTAAAAATTTGAATGAAAAAGCTTTGCTCTAACTTTCAAATATTTAAAGGTTATTCAAGCCAGATAAATGAAGCTAATTCTGTAAAACTGTCCCACCTGCAACTATGCTGCTTCTTATGCTGAACAACCTGTCACTAAAACAGATCTAAAACCAATGAACAGAAAAAACTATGAGCAGTAATCAAAATACATGAATGAATACTTACCACCATTTGTAGAATTACTAGCAGAATGTATCGACCCCTTGTTGAGTAGTACCACCACTTTTAGAACAAACTCTCTTGGGATGGCATGTGAATGTGGCAGAACTTCATCCCTCAGAAGCTCTATCACTTGACAGTCTACTGCCTCGTCTGCTTGTACTTCTTCTGGACAGCGGTCTTTAGGGGGAGAACTACAATTGATACGTTATGCAGTATTGTAAATAATGGTTGAGCAGTCACATTCACCACAAAGAATTATTTTCATTGGCGTATACTTTGAGGGATAAAATACTTGAATAGCAAAACAGATAATGTGAGAGAATGAGACATCACAATAACCCCACTCTGAGGGGGAGGGGGAGTGGTGGTGGTGGTGGTGATGGTGGTCGTAGTAGTAGTGGTGGTGGTGGTGGTGGTGGTGGTGGTGGTGGTGGTGGTGATTGTGGTCATCGTTGTCATGGTGGTGGTGGTGTGGTAGCAGTGTGGTAGTAGTGGCGGTAGTAGCAGCAGCAGCAGTAGTATCCCATTAACTCCTGGCTTAGTTGCCTGATGAGCAGGGCTGGGTTTTTTTGACCTAAAAATCTCGAAGATATGCAGTATAAAATATGCATTTATGACCTAAAAATTCCAGAAATATGCACTATAACAAAAAATCTGACCTAACAGTATCATAATTATGTAATAATTTTAGTTGTAAACTAAATTAGTAAATCAGTTTGTGACAATGAATTATTTATTTAATAATAAAATGCACATGAGAAGCAAGCTAAAGTATGAAATTTTACATTGTAGTATGCTTTTTATTTTATTGAAATTATCAGTTGGTGGCATACGCTATGATTTTTTTGCATGCTTCTTTTAGTTCAGTTTATCAGTCCTGAGTTGCAATGTATAATGAATACCTTGTGCAAATTTTCAAATAAAAAAGATTTTCTATTGTCAGCCAACAAAGCCTTGTACTTCGAAAAACCTCTTTCTACTTCAACTGACACAAGAGGAGCATATTTAAAATGAGCAATTTCATTTGAATCTAATTCTGACTCATTAAGAGAAAAATTTTCACCCGACAAAATCATTGAAATGATATATGTATGATACCCTTTGTTTTTTTCTAATACCTTTTCCATTTTCTTTGACACTTCTTGCCCCACTTTACCACAAACAACATCAAAGTTATTCACAGTTTTTTTCACTAGTTCTATCTGCTTCACTAGTGGCATTTCGTCCACACCTGTGGAGTAACGGTCAGCGCGTCTGGCTGCGAAACCAGGTGGCCCAGGTTCGAATCCCAGTCGGGGCAAGTTACCTGGTTGAGGTTTTTTCCGGGGTTTTCCCTCAACCCAATACGAGCAAATGCTGGGTAACTTTCGGTGCTGGACTCCGGACTCATTTCACAGGCATTATCACCTTCATATCATTCAGACGTTAAATAACCTAGATGTTGATACAGCATCGTAAAATAACTTACTTCCTTACAAATGGCTTTTAAGGAACCCGAAGGTTCATTGCCGCCCTCACATAAGCCCGCCATCGGTCCCTATCCTGTGCAAGATTAATCCAGTCTCTATCATCACACCCCACCTCCCTCAAATCCATTTTAATATTATCCTCCCACCTACGTCTCGGCCTCCCTAAAGGTCTTTTTCCCTCCGGTGTAGGGATTCGTAACAAGCTGTTTTTTTACGGTGATGGGGTGTTAGCCCTTCGCCCAACCCCCAACCCAATAAAATAAAAAATAAATAACTAGTGGCATTTCTGATTGCTCCAAAGCAGTTACAGCAGCAGGAAGAAACCCAATTTGGATTTGATATATGAAAGTTGGTCTGAAATGTCGGAATTAGACATTAATTCTTGGGGTAGTCTAATTGAAGCAGCTTCCCTGCTGTCAAACGAATCAATGATGTTTTTCACAACCTTGAAGTTCTGACAGTAATAGTTGCAGGCATCAGTCCAGGACATCCATTTTGTCAAACTGGGAGAAGGTGGCAAGGAAATGTCTGGAGCTACGAACTTAAATAATGCAACACGTGAAGGGGCTTTCAAGAAGACCTTTTTTGACACACACATTAACCTCACTGAATTGACTACGAATCTCTTCTGCAACTCTGTATAAGACATGAGTTAAACAAGTCACATGCACCATGCTTTAAGTGAATCTGCAGCTTTCACCATAAGAGCAGTACATTGTCATGCTGAACGCCTGTGGGTCATAGACCTGTCGAACAGTTTACTAATGGTAGAAAAATTGGCTTTTTCTAAATGTTCAGAGTTTATTAGAACATTTTCACCTAGGCCATCTTCTTCCAAAGTTCCCACAATAACATTTGCAATGTATCTTCCCATGGAGTCTGTGGTTTCATAAATTGAAACCTATATTTTTTTATTTGCAACCCATTGTCTCATCTGTTGCATAGTTTTTTCGTAGCTTCGGCTGATGTAGTTCTTTCTTATCATGGAAGAAAAGGGAATTGAAGTTCATTTTCCGACCAAAGTCATCAGTAGGCACTTTCCAACAATGTGGTCTCCGCGATCTCCGGATCCACCAACTTTTGGTTGTGGGGTTACCATAAAGAACTAGTTTTCCTGACACATCCAACAACCCTACTGCAACTGAAAGATACCTTCTCGCAAGAAATTGCCAATATTCCAATACATTAGCTGCAAAATGCTGTGCATTGAACAGGAGAACAATGGACATCTTCCCAATGTTTTGTAAACCCCGTTGTTTGCCCAACACTGTGATGTTTTTGTTTTTTCCCTATCTCAAAATATTATAATATTTATAGTGGTTTAATGTTTGAACTGACTTTTGAAATACCCTATATATTAAACTGGAAAAATCATATTAAAGAAATAACCTCCAAACTTAGCTCAGCATGCTTCGCAATTAGACCGTACCAACAATTTCTAAACAGCAGTATCATAAAAACAACATATTTTGCCTATTTTCATTCCATTATGTAATACAGAATAATATTTTGGGGAAATTCTGCAGATAGTAAAAACATATTATTACAAAAAAGAGCAATTAGAATAATAGTTGAAGCAAAGGCTAGAGAATCTTGCAGATTATTTAAAAAAAAAATTAGAGATTCTGACCTTAACAAATCAGTACATAAACTCTTTAATAAATTTTCTCTTATGTAACGAAGAAAATGTTTCAACTAATTCAGCCATACATAGTACAAATACTCGCAAAAAGAATGATTTTCATATGCCATCATCAAATTTATCATGCTATCAAAGGGAGTACGTTACATGGTGATACAAATTTTCAATAGTCTTCCTAAAGACATTAAGAATCATAACCAAAACCCTGCATTATTTAAGGTAAAACTACAAAATTACTTAATGTCTCACACTTTCTATTCTGTAGATGAATTCTTGACATTTCACAGTACTGTGTAAATATTTTAATACTATTATATGGTAAAACTTATTGCATTGTATAATATGTTATTGTTATTAAGGTATTAATTCTGTACATATTTCATATTTGCACTTTTATATGTTAAATATAAGAATTTGACATGTTCTTTATTCTATGCTATAAAGAAAATGTAAGAATATTATGGAACGGATAAATCCATCCATCCATCCAATCCATCCATCCATCCATCCATCCATCCATCCATCCATCCATCCATCCATCCATCCATCCATCCATCCATCCATCCATCCATCCATCTGCAAACACCCTTTTAACCTTCCTTCTTCTGGAGCTCTTAACACATTCTTAATCAATCGCAGCCTACTTGCTTTAATTCTTGCCACAATAACCGTTTCATTGTAAAAATCATTGATTTATTTACTCTGAGTTCATAATGTACAGACACGGAATTGAAATTTGAAGCAAGTCTTGATGGGAGTCCACTTGTATGTAGGCAACAATTTCACACGACTGTCCACAAGTAGCATATATATATATATATATATATATAGGCTCTCTTGTTTACTGTACATGCACAGTGTGTTGTAAGTGAAACTTATACAATAAGGGAGCTCCAAATTTTCTTTTCGTCTCTGTACATAATTCAGATGAGGGCAGAATTCAGTCTGCACTAATTTTACACAATAACATACTCAGACAAAGACGGAAGAAGAGTAACATAAAAACTGAAGGAAAAAAATTATTAGTATAACATGTTAAATTTATATGGGTAATGCCTGTTATTATTCGATTGAGAAGCTTTTGTCATCTAGTCTGCTGTCAAAAAATCTAAAAGTTAGAATTTATAAAACAGTTATATTACTAGTTGTTCTTTATGGTTGTGAAACTTGGACTCTCACTTTGAGAGAGGAAAAGAGATTAAGGATCTTTGAGAATAAGGTCCTTAGGAATATATTTGGGGCTAAGAGGGATGAAGTTACAGGAGAATGGAGAAAGTTACACAATGCAGAACTGCACGCATTGTATTCTTCACCTGACATAATTAGGAACATTAAATCCAGACATTTGAGATGGGCAGGGCATGTAGCACGTATGGGCGAATCCAAAAATGCATATAGTGTGTTAGTTGGGAGGTCTGAGGGTAAAAGACCTTTGGGGAGGCCGAGACGTAGATGGGAGGATAATATTAAAATGGATTTGAGGGAGGTGGGATATGATGATAGAGACTGGATTAATCTTGCACAGGTTAGGGACCGATGGCAGGCTTATGTGAGGGAAGCAATGAACCTGCGGGTTCTTTAAAAGCCATTTGTAAGTAAGTACCAGTGCAAGTCACAGCTGAACTCAATTTTCATTTCCTATTTACCAACATGCTTCAAAACTCCGAACTGCATTCATGAAATGCAATATGAACTACCTCAGGTAGAAGGTAGGGTTGCGATTTCAACACACCTGCTGTAATTCATTTTCTTGACTACACATCAGTCACATCTCTGAGGTAGTCAAGTGGTCTAGCCAGAGACTAGTATGCATAACGTTCTAATGTTGAGCCCCACTACTTCAGTTTTTATCTTTTTTTTTTTTTTTTAATTCCATTCAATAATTTTTATACTACTATTATATACTTATTCTTTTACTCAGCCAGTCTATCCAATATGTGGTTATTCAGCATCAATGGCGAGATGAGTCTGAGGATTCGAAATGGGATGGGATTGCTTGATAATTGTCTTACAGTTGAGAATAACTTCTGAAATAATCCAACCAGATAATCAATGAACCCTGAAGCAGGAATCCTGCTCTCTACCCATAGACCACTTTCCACATTTCTCATACACACTGTACCGAAATATGGTGCTGATGACTAATTTGATATGTGCAAATAAATAAACAATGTACATATAATAATAGAAAAAGTTAATAACCAAGTCGGAGTTTAGGAACTTGAAAATGACATCATTTTAAAAAGACTCAATCTACAACTTCTGAGTAATAAAAAATACTTTAACCGACTCCAACTAGCCTTATTCAACAAATTTAATGTTTATCCTTCAAAATAAGCTGTCCTACTGAAAAATTAAGGGAAGCCATCTATAATAAAAATATTTATTCCTAATATATTTCCTAACTTTAAAGAATAATGGAAAAGACACATCTCTGACAGTGAGGGCAGGAATACAACATCAAAAGTTTATTAAATGGGAAATACCAATCTATAGGAATGTTGCTGCAGCAACACTTATTCAAATGGATTCCTTTGAGCACCTACGAAAAATGTCAACTGCTACAAGAAGTAATTGTGCCTTACTTACAAATGGCTCTTAAGGAACTTGCAGGTTCATTGCTGCCCTCACATAAGCCTGCCATCGTTCCCTAACCTGTGCAAGATTAATCCAGTCTCTATCATCATATCCCACCTCCCTCAAATCCATTTTAATATTATCCTCCCATCTACGTCTCCGCCTCTCCAAAGGTCTTTTTCCCTTCGGCCTCCCAACCAACACTCTATATGCATTTCTGGCTTCACCCATACGTACTATATGCCCTGCCCATCTCAAACGTCTGGATTTAATATTCCTAATTATGTCAGGTGAAGAATACAATGCGTGCAGTTCTACGTTGTGTAACTTTCTCCATTCTCCTGTAACTTCATCCCTTTTAGCCCCAGATATTTCCCTAAGAACCTTATTCTCAAAGACCCTTCATTTCTGTTCCTCTCTCAAAGTGAGAGTCCAAGTTTTACAACTATACAGAACAACCGATAATATAACTGTTTTATAAATTCTATCTTTCAGAATTTTAACAGCTTCTCAACCAAATAATAACACACATTTCCCATATTTATTGTGCGTTTAATTTCCTCCCGAGTGTCATTGATATTTGTTACTGTTGCTCCAAGATATCTGAATTTTTCCACTTCTTCGAAGGATAAATCTCCAATTTTTATATTTCCATTTCGTAGAATATTCTGGTCATGGGACAATCATATACTGCGTCTTTTTGGGGTTTAGTTCCAAACCTATCTCTTTACTTGCTTCAAGTAATATTTCCGTGTTTTCCCTAATCATTTGTGGATTTTCTCCTAACATATTCACGTCATCCGCATAGACAAGAAGCTGATGTAAGCCATTCAATTCCAAACCCTCTCTGTTATTCTGAACTTTCCTAATGGCATATTCTAGAGTGAAGTTAAAAAGTAAAGGTGATAATGCATCTTCTTGCTTTAGGCCGCAGTGAATTGGAAAAGCATCAGACAGAAGCTAGCCTATACAGACTCTGCTGTAGATTTCATTGAGACACATTTTAACTATCAAACTAGTTTTGTGGAAATACCAAATTCAATAAGAATGTTATATAAAACTTCTCCCTCAACCGAGTCATATGCCTTTTTAAAATCTATGAATAAGTGATGTACTGTACTCTTATACTCCCATTTTTTCTCCAATATCTGTCGAATATACAAAATCTGATCAATAGTCGATTGTTACGCCTAAAACCTCACTGATGATCGCCAATAATTTCATCTACATAAGGAGTTAATCTCCTCAAAAAAATATTGGACAAAGTTTTGTACGACATCAACAAAAGTGATATTCCTCCAAAGTTACCACAGTTAGCATTGTCCCCCTTTTTAAAAATAGGTACAATTATGGACTCCTTCCATTGTTCTGGTACAATTTCCTTTTTCCAAATAGCAAGTACAAGCTTATAAATTTCGCTTGATAATACGCTTTCACACTCTTGTATTAATTCTGCTGGAATTTGATTGATACCTGGAGACTTGTACTTTTTGATTTTCTATTGCAATTTCGACTTCAGAAAGTGTGGGTTCGGGTATAAATGGCTCAGCAGTTTGAATTTGAATTTCGTCCCGATCATTTCTATTTGGCCTATGTACATTTAATACTTGCCCAAAATAGTTCTTTCATCTGTTCAGGATTGAATGAGTCTCCAAGCAAGTCACCATTCTCATTCTTGATGAAGTAATTGTGCCAATAAACAAAAAGGTAACTGGAATGACTATATTTACTATTGCCAGTGGGTAGGCAGTCAGCTGGTATGATCCCACCTCAAGAGTAAAGTTTTGTAACTGGTTCTTCCAGTCTGTGTATGACTGCAAAATAAACCCACATTTAATATTCTTTTGTAATGAATCTTATTTTGCTTCAGTGATCAGTTCTAGATAAGAATAATCCGTGTTTAATTCATGAACTTCCTCTTCATCAACAAAAAGTGAGTGTCTTTATTGGGCCTGTATTCTTCCACCAAACTATTACCAGTGATTTCTACACAACTCAAATTTTATTACCTAGATTCATTCAGCAATTGAATGAACAAAAAAATCACCTGGCTTCAGCATGACTCAGTACCCACCGGGTAGATCTTTACAAAAATTTTATTGGAAAGGGTCTTTGGGGAAAGAATTATCAGAAACAATGTTTGGCCGGTGAGGTCACCTGATCCTACTCCCTGCCATTAATCTGAAGTGTATACAAATAATCCACGAACGTTACTGATCTGCAAAAAAATATTATGATAGAAATTAGAAATATTACAGCTGAACATCTTCTATGTGTGAATGGAAATTTGTTCAGAAGATTGCAATTGTGCATTGTACATGATGGAGGGCATTTACAGTATCTTATGAATGGGTATTAGGATATAAATAAGGTTAATGGCCAAGTGCATCTTTCTTAATCAAAATGTTATCGCAGTTAAGTTCGCATTTCACTCTGTTCAACCCCATTATCCAGTGCATCAATCACAATCAAAGTTAAACGTGGTAATTTTCCCAGGTAAAAGTTAACCGCTCGTGATTGAGTGATTATGTGGTATTTATCAGCATCAAGTTCCAACAAAATGATAGTATGATTCGATGTTCTTGACGGAACAGAAGATGAAGTGATGTACAGTTTCCCTGAAAAGGAATGAGACGATTGAATATTCCTAAGTCTCAGATGTAAAACACTGCGCATGATCACAGACCAGAGCACTGATACACAAGATAACGAATATTGAGTTACTTAAATTCAGGCTATTTGGTTTGTTACTAGCATCGTTCCGGAATTCACTTAAAAAACTGCAAAAAATATGATAATATTACGTAAATAAGAGACAAATATATACTTAATTCGTGTAGTTAAATCCACAATGGACCTTCATGACTAGATCGACACTCCGCACAGAAAGTAAAGCTTTCGTGTCGTTGCAATAGCTCAGACGCTAAGATCTCTGCGTGTTGTGCAGAAGAGAGCGAGTTCGATTCTTAGTCTATAACAACGATTTTTTTTTCTAAATAATGTTGAAATAGAGTTTTACAAAGTCCTCAGATTAAGTGTTAATGATCACAGAAATTACAAAATTACAAGTTATAATATTATAAACGTTAATCTAATGAATGCATTTATACACACACACATACAATGTAAATGCACACTCAAACACACACACACACACATACACACACACATATATATATATATATATATATATATATATATATATATATATTAAAAACTAACAATTAAAATGAAATTAAAAATATATTCCTAAGCCATACAGACAAACGATTACAAAGGTTTAGAGTCCTTAGGCCATGTCATTTGTTGAGTAATTATTACAATATTTTATTAGTAGCTTTCCCATATGTGTAATAAATGCACTCGCACAAAACAATTTTTGTTAAAAGTGTGGCTTTGGATTATTTCATTCTCACCCCTTCAGTTGATTTTAACTATTTTATCTACGTGTTTAATTTAATGTGCATTCAATTTAATTCATATTATGATTGAATGTATAAGCACTGTTGCAGTTATTAATTACATATATTAATGCTAACTATTAAATGCATGTGTTAAGTAACTAATTGCAATATCTTTTGCAAAATCTTGAATTTTTAAGTTGTCTATAATATTTCTGTACTATATACTATTAGACGTTAAAAGAATTTGCAATAGATTTGGGATTCTCTGCTTTATAATCACTAATTTTAATGAAAAAATATTTTCTTTCTTAGGATATCTACAAGTTTAACTTTAATAATATTCCGAATAGCTTTAATTGCATTATCTGGATTTTGTGCTTTTCTATTCAAATGTGTTCTGTTTCCCTCTTTCATAAATTTTGATAAATTACACTGTTCTTCTTGTAGTATTTAAGAATTTGAGGATAGTTACATTGCAGCTCATTACATATAGATTCTTCTTTTTAATACACGAGATTCGTAAGTTCCTGCATTATCTACATGATTTTACTTCTGAATTTTTTCACTACATTGAATGGAGAACATCCACTGAAGTGAAAAATACAATACATTTACTCTTAATATCAGTAGTACCAGAAACATATACGTTTTTCCAAGATTCATTTTGTAGACATAAATGTAAATAATCACTAGATACAGCATTTACGACCCTTTTTTAGTTTTTAAATTAATATTTTGAAACTGTTCAGTAACATTGGAAACAGAATTTGTTTATAATGTTCATACAAGCCATTTATTATAGGTGCTGCCGAATAGGAATTCAGTCTAATTCAGTGTACAAAACTTTTATCAATGGCTGTGCTACTTCAGCTTGTATGCTGGTGGGGAAATGAGTCTACGACTATGATTTTCAGTTCCAAGGAGTGAATTTAATTTACTTTTGCGGAAAAGTTCCGAGAGATAATCTATGTCTATGTCACTACAGATCACAAATTCCATATGAGATTTCTAAAGTCTTTTCTTTACAAATTCAATGTTGGCTATAAATATGAATAAATATTAAGAAATATGAGTGATTGTAGTTAGAAGTCTGATTTACATTATAAAAAGCAAGAAGTTACATTCCTCGGCAAGATTCGAACTTTTCGATGTTTGGTTTTGTCGTCCAATACATAAGCACGGACCTATTCAATGCTTATATTAATAACCTACAATTTAGCTGTAGCAATGTGGTGTCATAACTTGGGGTTTGTATACTTAATGTAATTAGATTCAATTTGATTAGCTTCGCAACAACTGGACTTCCTGTTACATCCTATTATTTAAATATTTAAGTTAGAGTTGATTTATTAACTCTTACTGTGCAAGATGACCCTTATGTCAATAATTCTATATCACGTTAAATAGTCATTGTCTACACTAAAGTATTATCATCATCCCTCATTTCTCATCTTAATGGCGAACCGACGTGACATGAGACAGCGAGTTATAGCTTTAGTTGAGGCTGGATATGGGGCTATATCTTCTAGCCGTTTGGTCGGTGTTTCTGGAAGTACAGCCGAGAGGTGGGTTCATCGTTACCAAAATTCAGGGGAGGTCGAAAATCGCCCTATTCCTGGGTGTCCCCGGATTTATTCATTGGAAGAGGATGCTCTCTTATTCGAGGAAGTTCGACAGGACCCCTTTCGGACTGCTAACGGAATAAGAGCAGCGTCTTACTTTCCCAGTTCTTCACAGACTGTGATCACCAGGTTGAGGAACCGCGGTATTAGGAGCCGGAGGGCTGCGCAAATGGAAATATTGGGGGAAGCACAAGCTGTAGACCGTCTTGCCTTCGTTATTAATCGAGTGGATTTTGATTGGAGAAATGTAATTTTCTCCGACGAAACAACCATCTCGAGTGATTACGAAAGTCCTGTCCGTGTCTATCGTGAGGATGGTCTCCCACATGATCAGCGCTATGTGCAGCGACGTGAAAGATCAGGGCGCTTTAGCATATTGTCATAGTCTAGTATATACAGTCGCGAAGCTCAATACGTAGTAAATATGCAAACATTAGATTGTTACTCACCACTGGGATCGCTAATATCGCCTCATTACAGGCAATGCAAAATAGTACCGTCACAGTCTATTGTTTCTAGCACCCTCAAAACTCAAGCTTCGTGACTGTATTGTGATATCGTGTTGGGGTGGATGTCTTATGATGGACCTGGCGTTATAGAACGCATCGATGGCCGATTTAATACGGGAACTTACAAGCACATTCTGGAAAATACTCGTATATTCCTTCCACCCCTAGAACGTTTTCCCGAAGGAACATTGCCGTTCCAACAGGATAACCATCCCGTGTACTATGCCGCAAGCATTCAAAGATGGTTTCAAAGTAGACCCGAGGTCGAAATCATTAATTGGCCTCCGAAGTCATCTGATTTGAATGTCATCAAAAATTTATGGGCGGAGTTGAAAAAGAGAAGGATAGCCACCTATGCCCACCGACGCCCTCGAAATCGAGACGAATTGTGGAATCAAGTTGTTGAAACCTGGAAAGATCTCGCCGGGGATTAGAATTTATTCCACAATCTCGTGACATCCATGCCGGACTGACTTAGAGCTGTAATAGAAGCTGATGGCATGTGGACAAGATTTTAAGGTGACAGGTCTCTTTTTGTTTCTTGTGATTTTTGTTTGAGGAAAAATACTCTTAACTTTCAAGTAAGATTTATTTTTTTGACAAGGTTCAGCCCACTTGTAAGACCCAGAAATTGGGCATAAATTATTCATATTTTTCGACAAATTAGATAGTCTAGGAACTCTGAAGAAATTAATTACACCTCAATAAAAAAAAGTTTCACCTGGGATCGAACACGAGACGTTTCGGTTAAGCAGTGGAACCGACACGCTACTATATGAGCTACCGAAACAAGACAATGACAACAGCAGTCTAGAATGTAGATCCCATAGCAGGCATTTGCCATTCGGTACATAGAAGCAATGATAGCTTGTGACCCTAGCTATGTTGTGAAATCGTGGCCTTAAATGGCTGTCTTCTTCGTGATTCTTATTTTGGTCCTTGTCCTTGTTGTGGACCTCGTCACAATTCTTGCTGTATTTCTCATGTTATGTATCATTACGTCGATATCGAGTGAACCGCGCTGTAGAACTTTAACTTCCGACGACCAAGAGTCGTCTCATTCCTTTTAAGGGTAACTGTACCTGAATTATTTAAACAGAGACCAACGTGAAATTGGTGTTATTGTGGAAAGAGATCCTTTTCAAGAATACGAGGATAGGAAATTCGAGGAAAGATTTCGTCCGTCCAAAGAAACTGTGTGATGGTTAGTGAATGAAATGAATGAAAGACTGGAATTTCCTACTAATCAAAATAATCCCATCTCATTAACAATGTGGAAACTGTATTTGATAGAGTACTACAATGCTATGGACATGTGCAGTGAATGTTGGAGGAGAGACGGCCCAAACCTGTCATCAGATGGGAAGACTTAGTATGACGGAATAAGCACAGCCATGGTGAAGAGGGGTTTGGAAGGAGGACAATGGGAGGAGAGGAATATCTGGAATTAAAGGTAAACTGCTGTAAAGTTAAAGTAAAATCATAAGCTACAGATTGGTGGTACCACAGTACTATGCATTAATGATGCATCTTTTCGCCCATGCTGTATTTAATTCCCTTCAAGGACAGAACTACATTCTGCAATGGATGGATTCCATCAAATGTGGATTTCCAGGTGTTTTGAGAACAACAGACTGTACTCACATCAGAATTCAGTCTCCCAGAGGAGACAATGCAGAACATTATGGCAACAGAAAGTCGTATATCTGGCAGTTGCCAAACCCTCTGTGACCGTAACTTGTTAATAAGAGATACTGTAGCATGATGGCATGAAAGTAACATATTTTGCAGTCGTAGAGCAAAATTTGAAAATGGGATCACACATAAAAACAAGAAAAACTGTTGAGAGGCAATATGGGCTCTGGGAAAATAGGTTTTCCATATTTTCAGTAGGATTAAGATGTGGCCTGCAGAAGTTGTCAACAACAACAGCTACTGCAGTGTTGCACAACATCGCAAGAAGCACTAGCTTTGAAGATTCAGAAATGATGAGGTTGTTGGAGGAGTTTCGTGAAGTGAGAGGACATGATATTGCAAATGATGAACCTGTCCTCCCCTGATGGTCTACAAGGCAGAGTAATTCATCAACATTTTTATTAATACATCTTGATTACACAACTTTTAACACTGTATCACTTCGGAATATGTAGGATGAGACTTTCTTGTGTTAAATTCTAACGTACCTTGTTTACATGTTTCGACCTATTCTGAGGATGACCCATAAATAGGTCGAAACATGTAAACAAGGTACGTTAGAATTTAACACAAGAAAGTCTCATCAAACATATTCCGATTTTTATTAAGGTAACTTTATTAAATTTACTTTTTAAATAACTATAATTTGGTGTATTTTATGAATCAGATTAACTAAAATTTACTATATGAAAACAAATGTTATATGTTTAAGACTAACAACAATAACAGCATAATAATAATAATAATAATAATAATAATAATAATAATAATAATAATAATAACAATAACAGCAGCAATAGGAATTATAGCATGAAAATACAGTACAATTTTTTATCTTCCAACTTCACATTCCATTTAACATCACAATTTTTTAAAATTATTTATCCGCATTTCCTTAAGATGTAGGATTGAAATTGAGTTTCCAATCTGTGGATTCTTTTCTTGCAGATGTCATGCATTTCGTTTTGTGGTGATTCGGGTTTTCGAGACATGTGGCAGTGATACCATCTCTGTGCTACTGATGTAACTGCTGGTCCTGTCTCAGAAGCATTAATCACAGGCATTGGTGCCTTTGATGAGGGACTATTAGCATCACTGGGATGCTGCATCATTCTGATTCAAAACGTCATATTGATATATAGCATCAGAATCATAGGGATTTTTAACGGCATTATAGATGATCCCATTATCTCCAAACTTTTGGATCCTGTCTTATATGGTTGTACTTTTTCATCACCTTTATCTTCCTTTCATGTTATCATAGACTGTCTTCAATTTAGCAAGTGAATTTCTAGTGATGTCTGCACCTGGTCATTAGTTTGTTTCTTCTTGTTGTGGTATAGGACTGATTTATGTGGGGAGAATGACAACTTCTGCCGAGACATTGCACATTTGCCAAAAAATTAATTCCACTAATCTGTTGTGAATAAGGTGAAATTTCAGTACTTTTTATTATCTCTTAGAAATAATATCAAACAATTACGGTAACTACAACTTACCTAGTAGGAAAAAGAAACTGATCAAGTGTTTCTGCTAGTTGGGACCACATCTGTTGAAACTGCTGAGGATGTTTACGAGCAAGAGGTAGACCAGTGAGTAATACAGTCAACAGGCTTGTCACAGCCAATTTCCATGTGCCAGGAGATGGACAACTATATTTCATTGACAATGGAACATGGAGAGCCTGTGGAAAAGAAAATAACAATAAATTCACAATTTATCTTTCTGGAGGAAGACAAATATCTATCTCGGGTTCAAAATAAAAGATATTTACAAAATTACACATTCAGTTTAAACAAGTGCAATGGACTATAAATGAATGAATGAATGAATGAATGAATGAATGAATGAATGAATGAATAAGTTAATAAATAAATAACCAGTGTCATGTAAACAAAACATACTATATACATACTAATAGAACTGCTATTTTAAATAACTGTGTCAAATTATTCCTTTATACCCTTATATAAATCTCGAATGTTTTTATTCTTACTATTTGTTTCTACCTCATTCAGTTTTTCCTTCAAGTAACCTCTCTTTTTATTCCTAAGTGTACGACTTGCTTCCCATCTTTCATTGAAATAATTATCTCTCTTCTCCTCAACTGGATCCTGTAAGAATTTCAATTTTGCCTGTTTCCTTCTTTCTACTACCTTGCAACAATCTTCATCAAACCACGGTTTCTTTTTCTTAGTTTCATAATAACCTATGCTCTGCTCAGCTGCAATTTTGATACTATCTCTGATATTTTCCCACACGCTATTAACATCTAATTCTTTCTCAACTTCGTCGGAACTTTCTAAAGTGGCAAACCTATTCGAAATTTCGACCTGATAATTTTGCTTAGCTTCCTCGTCCTTTAATTTCAAAATATTGAATTCAGTAATATTAACTTGTTGCTCTACTCGCTTGGCTACTGATAATCTTTCTCTTAATTCTCCAATCACCAAATAATGGTCAGAATTACAGTCTGCACCCCTGAAAGTTCGAATATTTACTATACTAGTATGTCTCCGTTTATCTATCAAGATGTGATCTATTTGGTTGTGTGTCAATCCATCTGGAGAAGTCCAAGTATATTTATGTATATCCTTATGGGGGAATGTTGTACTTTTGACAATTAAATTTTTCGATGTGGCAAAGTTGACTAATCTAACTCCATTGTCACTACTAATTGCGTGTAGGCTCTCTTTTCCAATAGTTGGTCTAAAAATATCCTCCTGTCCTACTTTAGCATTGAAATCCCCCAGTAAAATTTTCATGTGATATCCAAGGAACTGATCAAAAGTATGTTCCAATTCCTCATAGAAGCTATCCTTTATATGGTCGTCTTTCTCTTCTGTAGGGGCGTGAGCATTTATAACTATGATGTCGCACCATCTACCCTTAAGTACTAAATATGATAACCTGTCACTGATAAATTCCACCTTTTTTACTGCTGATTTTATTCTTTTATGAACAAAGAATCCTGTTCCTAATTGGTGATTATTGTTTCCTTCCCCATAATACAACAAGTAATCTCCTATTTGTGATATGCCATTCCCATCTAATCTAACCTCTTGTACTCCCAAGAAGTCTATTCTATATCTAGCTAGTTCTTTTGCTACTAATGTTACCCCTCCTGTTCTGTAAAGACTAGTTACGGTCCAAGTGCCAAATCTCAAAACCTTATTCCTTTGCTGTGGTCGTGCCAGAGAATCAGTCCTATTCCGAGGCTTATTGTAGAGATTGGTAACAAGCTGTTTTTTTACGGTGATGGGTTGTTAGCCCTTCGCCCAACCCCCAAGCTGGAGGACCACCCCTTATCGGCTGTCCACGACTGCTTATTCAATATATTTGCAGCTACCCTCCATATCTGGAGGCCATCTCCTCTATCTGCAACCTGAGGACGCGCCATGCCATGGTGATAGGGACCCACAATATATGGCCAAGGGTAAACGTGATCAAGGATGAGAATGGTGACTTGCATGCAGACTCTCCATCAATCCTAAACAGATGGAAAAACTATTTTGCGCAACTACTAAATGTACATAGGCCAAATAGAAATGATCAGGACGAAATTGAAATACAAACTGCTGAGCCATTTATACCCGAACCCACGCTTTCAGAAGTCGAAATTGCGATAGAAAATCTGAAAAAGTACAAGTCTCCAGGTATCGATCAAATTCCAGCAGAATTAATACAAGAGGGTGGAAGTGCATTATATAGCGAAATTTATAAGCTTGTGCTTGCTATTTGGGAAAAGGAAATTCTACCAGAACAATGGAAGGAGTCCATAATTGTACCTATTTTTAAAAAGGGGGACAAAACCAACTGTGGTAACTTTCGAGGAATATCACTTTTGTTGATGTCGTACAAAATTTTGTCCAATATTCTTTTGAAGAGATTAACTCCGTACGTAGATGAAATTATTGGGGATCATCAGTGCGGTTTTCGGTGTAATAGATCGACTATTGATCAGATTTTTTGTATTCAACAGATAATGGAGAAAAAATGGGAGCATAAGGGTACAGTGCATCAGTTATTCATAGATTTCAAAAAGGCATATGACTCGGTTAAGAGGGAAGTATTATATGATATTCTTATTGAATTTGGTATTCCCAAGAAACTAGTTCGATTAATTAAAATGTGTCTCAGTGAAACATACAGCAGAGTCCGTATAGGTCAGTTTCTATCTGATGCTTTTCCAATTCACTGCGGGCTAAAGCAGGGAGATGCACTATCACCTTTACTTTTTAACTTTGCTCTAGAGTATGCCATTAGGAAAGTCCAGGATAACAGAGAGAGCTTGGAATTGAACGGGTTACATCAGCTTCTTGTCTATGCGGATGACGTGAATATGTTAGGAGAAAATCCACAAACGATTAGGGAAAACACGGGAATTTTACTTGAAGCAAGTAAAGAGATAGGTTTGGAAGTGAATCCCGAAAAGACAAAATATATGATTATGTCTCGTGATGGGAATATTGTACGAAATGGAAATATAAAAATTGGAAATTTATCTTCTGAAGAGGTGGAAAAATTCAAATATCTTGGAGCAACAGTAACAAATATAAATGACACTCGGGAGGAAATTAAACGCAGAATAAATATGGGAAATGCATGTTATTATTCGGTTGAGAAGCTCTTATCATCCAGTCTGCTGTCCAAAAATCTGAAAGTTAGAATTTATAAAACAGTTATATTACCGGTTCTTCTGTATGGCTGTGAAACTTGGACTCTCACTCTGAGAGAGGAACATAGGTTAAGGGTGTTTGAGAATAAGGTGGTTAGGAAAATATTTGGGGCTAAGAGGGATGAAGTTACAGGAGAATGGAGAAAGTTACACAACACAGAACTGCACGCACTGTATTGTTCACCTGACATAATTAGGAACATTAAATCCAGATGTTCGAGATGGGCAGGGCATGTAGCACGTATGGGCGAATCCAGAAATGCATATAGAGTGTTAGTTGGGAGACCGGAGGAAAAAAGACCTTTAGGGAGGCCGAGACGTAGATGGGAGGATAATATTAAAATGGATTTGAGGGAAGTGGGGTATGATGATAGAGACTGGATTAATCTTGCACAGTATAGGGACCACTGGCGGGCTTATGTGAGGGCGGCAATGAACCTTCGGGTTCCTTAAAAGCCATTTGTAAGTAAGTAAGTAAGTAATTAAGTGTCAAATTATTATTATCATTTTTTTTTTTTGTTTATATCCCAAAAAGGAAAATATCTGACTTCACTTGCAAATTGTACTGTTTAATTACATTACGTCTATTAGGTACAATTTCATTTAAAATTATTTGTAGATTGTAATGATGTTCAATATTTTTATTCACAACAATTGGTGTAAGCATTATAACATGTTGTTCTAAGTATATTCCTTTCTTTTCAAACAACGAAAATAACTGTCAACCAGACATTGTAATACTAACTGCTTCTGTGAAATTTGCCCACGCATAACAAGCGAGGTTTAGAACTAATAATCAATAACCACAGAGTGAGTCCTCTATGTCCTAGGTCAATGAAAATCACAACCAAGAGTGAACAATTTTTTTAAAATAAGTAATTATTCTTAATTTGATGTGAAATATACTGTTTAAATAGTTTATTCTATATAATACTAAAAATCAGGCAGGAAATTGTTAAACTGGATTTGAAAGAAATTACTTTTTTCTTTATTCTTATCGGTAATATGTTAAATTCGAAATATTATATTAAAGAAATTACTCTCAAACTAAATTCAGCAAGTTTTGCTATTATATCTATGCAAAGGGTAGTAAATATCAATAACCTTAAAAACAATATATTTTGCAAACTTCCACTCGGTAATGAGTTTTGGAATAATATTCTGGGGAAATTCTACAGGTAGCAATAGTATATTCCTACTACGAAAAAGAGAAATTGGAATAATACATAGTAAGTGTCAAATCTAGGGAATCGTGTAGGACCATTTGCAAAAAAAGTACAAATAATGCCCATGGTTTGTCAATATATGTTTTCATTAATAAACTTCCACGTATGTAATCGTGAAAACTTTGTAACTAATTCAAAAGTTCATAGAATAAATAAATACTCGTCAAAAAATGACTTTCATACTCCGTCAGCAAATCTAACATGTTATCAAAAAGGAGTGTGTTATATGGCAGAACAATTTTTAATAGCCTCTCTATGGATATACAAAATCAAATTCAAAACATAAGATTATTTAGAGCCAAATTAAAGAAGTACCTAATTTCTCACACCTTCTATTCTGTAGGTGAATTTATGATATTCAACAACACTGCATGAATATTTCTGTCCTGTATTAAGTATTTATACTAACTCCTTGCATTGTACTAGTATAATGTAAAACTCTTCTGTATATATTTCAACTAGACTGTGACTATAATTAAGACTTTGTAGTACTATTAATTTTTTTTTTTACAGGTTCAACACTCTAGCTGTGAAGCAATGTATGAATACCATGGAATATAAATCAATACAATACAATCGGTACTAAAATTGTTATAAGGTCATTTAAAAGTCACTTGAAACTGTAAAGCATTATAAATGCAGTTGAACCTAGTAGACTAGAAACATTTTATTATTATATCACAATTATTGTTGTATTGAGGGGTTATGAAATGTTGCACGAATTTATGTTCTGAAAGAGAATATGGTAGAAATGAATATAAAACCTTACATAACATTTACTCACAATTTCATTATTATTATTGTCTTAAAGATGCCATCTGGACTATATACTGGCAAAATTAAGCACTTTTTGACACGGAAAAGAGCCTATTATACCTCATGGCATTAAACCACTTCAACATAGCTGCCACAGTTTTTAGACGCTTACATATCCTTGCAACATTGTCCTCTATTTCATTGTGTTTCTTTATGAATGTTGCAAACCCATACTTCTTAGAAAATTCAGTCTGTTTCAGTCCCCTCTCTAAAAAACTAAATGCAGTTAATTTATTCTCTAAACTGATCTGTTTTTGTGTTACATCTGCCGTCATTAACAAACAACACTCGAGTGTGACAGCAAATCTTGTTGAGTCAGGCACCCTTGAAGCAGTTAGAGTTCTACTGTAACATATTCCTTGCACAGAATGCCAAGATCAGTCAACAGAAATATGAAAGGGGTAAACGAAATAAGGGAAAAATATCTTTAATGGTGTGATACCTAGTAAAAAATAGAATAGTACTGAATATGAAAACCAAGTAAATTAAAATAATTAGTATGGTGTTTTTATCATTCCAAAATTGTAACCACCATTTTAATTATGGATAAGACATACTTTAAATATAGGGACTATGCTAGGACTGATTATCACTGCAACAGGGTTTATCGTTATATCAGTTTTTGTTGTGTGGAGATTCAAATGTATTATAATATTTGAGACAAAGAAAGCAAAAAGCAAATACATCACTGTGTTGGGCAAACAATGGCGTTTGGCTCGTACAGTACACTGAGAATATGTCCGCTGTTCTCTTGTTCAACAAACACCACACACAGCATTTTGTACAGTACACAATGTCTTGGAAAATTCCCAATTTCTTGCAAGATAGCATCTTTCAGACATCATTATCGGTTGTACATATTGTTACATGATGATATACTTTTTGCAGTGCAACATGGAAATATTAGCGGCTTCGCTGAGAACCATTACAGAAAAGGTCACTCATCCATCTAGCAGAGTAGTAAGATATCACTGTGCTTCAATGACTCAACTGTTTTCTAATACAATCAATGCACGTTGCGCACTATTCTTTTTCATTCAGTTGCTATATCACGAAAACTCGTTCATTAAGGTAACCCGACAAACAAAAGTCAGCTGGATTAAGATTTGAAGAATGTGGAAGCCATATTGTTCGAAGCAGCTATTGGTAACAAGATGGCAAAGATCTGTGTAGGGGTGTAGATGTAGGGTGGTGCGCCATTTTGCATAAAGATTATGTTTCCAGGTCGTCAGTCCTCAGTTTAAGGGTGACGAAGTTCTATAGCATACCGTAGCAGTGCTCCCTGTTTAGCAATACGTGCGTTAACTTCACCATCAATGGGGTATGTACACCTCTTGCTAGTATAAATTTAGTGAAATTCAAAATTTAATTTTTACATATCCTGAATTAATTTTGCGTTGGAATTTGGTAGGAAAATTAGATATTCGTCTGAAGAAAATAAGAGGAAGACAGATGACAAAGAAATTTGACATGGAAAACTGAAAAACGAAGAGGAAAGAAGAAAATTTCAAGAAAATTTTCAAGAGAAAGCCACTACATTGGAATCCACACCTTAGAATAGTAATGACTACTGGACTCATCTAAAGAGCTGTGTACAGATAATAGCAGAAGAAACAATAAGATACAGAGAAAGAGTAAGAACAGAGAAACTTTGGGTCACAGGGAAAATGTTGGAGAAGATGGAGGAAAGAAGAAAATGAAAAAACATCAACACAGAAGAAGGTAGAAGAAACTGCAGGAAACTAAACAACGAACTAAAAATAGAAACTGATAAGGCCAACGAAGACTGGATGAAAGAAAAATGTACAAAAATAGAGGATCTAGAGAGAAAAGGAAGATACAATTTAATGTACCACGAAGTTAAATAAGACAAATAAGAACAGAAAATCCATGTGGTTGATAGAAGACGAAATAGGAAATGAAATAGCAGACAATGAACACATGGACCAAATATATATGAGTTATATGAGTCATTCCACGTCAAATTGCACAAAATTATACAAATTTTGACCTTCATATTTCTGATTGCGTTTATATTTTTTTTTACCAACTCTATGGGTCTAATAAACAAACAAGTGTATTTTTATTTCCTCCTAAGTCCACATGTTTTTAAAATATTGCATGTTAAAATTCGTTAAAAATGTCGCACAACGCAACATTTAAAGTGTCACATTTCTGAGGATATTGATGTTAAAATTAAAAAAAAAAAAAAAAAAAAATGCATTTAGAAGCTTAAAGTACTGTCTTTTGTTAAATATTTACTAACTAATTTTAATATAATTATTACAAATATTTTTTTATGATTCAATTTTTAAAAGTTAGATATCGATGTGAAATAGCCGTATTACAAATCTAAAAAAAAAAAAAAAATGCCTACTAGGTGCATTGAAGTATTCTTAATAATTCCGGAAAAAATCACAATGGGATCTCCAATAGTTTAATGGAAATTTAATTACTTACGAAACAATGTGTAGCGGTCAGTGCAGCAGCAGTGGACGGAAAGCGTTGAAGCACGCTGGGAGGTTTATCGGCGCTGGATGATCGAGTGAACATTGCAACGTTACACCCAGTACGGATCAAGTCACTTGAGGAAACACTGCTAATTTACTTATTGTGATATTTTCAAATATTTGTACATTATGCTTTTTAAAAGTTTGTTTGCATTCACACTACACTTTAAATTTTCATTCGCCTATCTTCTTTCTCGAAAGAAAATTGTTTTACTAAATCTTCAGTTTTTGACGATGGAATGAAAGAATGTAATTTTAATGTACCAGTTATTGGTTTTAGATTGTGGTATCTGGCCTGCAAATTTTCAGTGTGATTTTTGTGCTTATTCAATGGACAAAATGTAAATGACACACTAAAAAATATTTTTTGTGACCAATCAAACAGTTTTTTTTTGGTGTTGTTATAGGATCTTGTATAGACTGGCTCTTGTGGCAAGTCTTTTAACAGTTCCTCCAATGCCATCAGATGGACCTTTACCATGTGATGTTGCAAAGAAGTGTCATTCAGCGCTAATTCCATATTCTGCTTCATGTAAGCAATTATTTTTAAAATTCTTTTTGTTTTTGTATTGTGAACTTGATCCATCGGAAAAGTAGATGATTTTTTCATATCGTTGAATTCTTGCTTTAAGATATTGATTGCTTCGGATTGAAAAAAGTGAAAGGAATCGGTGTCATGTTTCATGCTTTCTGAGATGACAACAATACTTTTGTGACGAATTTCTGTATCTTCTTTGAAATATACTACGAAAGGATGTATTGTGGCTTGGCATTTGTTCCAATGCAAACCTTGTACTGAATCTTGTATTACAAATGAATAATTTTCGGTAAAGTCTGCAATAATTACGTAATTTTCAGGTTGTACATTTTCTTTGCATTCCGTCAAAAATAAAATATGGCTGACTTTTGAAGGGATGACGATGCATCTTCTACATGAAAAACTTTACTTACTAGGGAGCCTTTTACTTTTTGAAACTTTTCATGGGGGTATCGTTTTTGTTGTAGTTTTCTTTTCTTGATAGGAGATTCTATTGACATCAAACTCTTGTTTAATTCCTCAATATTATTGATTTCTAGCATTGTATCCACAGAACTGCTAGAAGAAGAACTGGGATAATAATTTTCTCTGTCCGCACTTTCATTTGATTCATGTTTATTAATATCACAAGCACTACCAGCTTCACATATAATTTCACCTGATCTATCCAGAAGTTGATAGATTTTTACGGAACGAATCACATATTCGCAAATTCAAAGATTCCTTTAAATTGAGCTTTATCAATAAATCGCGATTTACGCGTCTTAGTGTACTTTTCTTTTTTAAAGGATAATTACGAAGGTCAAATGGATCTAAACGCTTGTTATATATTACGCAATCTTTACCGTCACTCATGTTGTATAGAAGTCACGTCACTCCATGAAATTCAAACCCTGACTGATTATTTTTCTCTTCTATATTTTGTCTCCTCCCATCTGTTTACTGCCATAAAGCTTACTGCCTTACCCAGCCTTGCTATCATTAAACACTTGGCTATATTACAGTATAAACATACAGAATTGTGAAGAGCTCCCCTTCTTAGCTGAGCTGACAATAATAAAATCAATTTAGATAAGATATTTACTGTTCCTTAAGGTATTAATCATTTGATGAATGAATGCATTTGTTTTGTAGTGTGGCGACATCAGTTATTATATGCAATGGGGGATTTCGTAAAACTTTCCACGGGCAGTGTTCTAGCCTACGGTCACAAGCAGTTCATTAGCTGGGAATCGCGAGCGCGTGCATGCCTTCGGAAAATAAACTGTTACAAATGTATGTGTGCAGATCCCACATTTCTAAATGTTTACAGATAATACATCAGGGAACAAGTCTATTTTTTTTTTTTTTTTTTTTCAGATTTTTAACTTGGCTATTTAATATAGTAATTTTGCTTTGAAAATGAAATTATTAAAAAATTAGGCCAAATTTTACATTTATTTGTGATAGGCCTAAAGTAATAAAAAGTGTTGCATTTAATATTTCAAATGCGCCAAACCGCAAATCTCAATTATATGTAGACATAGAGTTTCAAGTGAGTTTATGTAACAGTGCGCACATAATTTGCGTAATTTCAAATAATTATAACTATACAAATAATTTAATAATTGTGAAAATAAAACAATACAGGTCTCCTTATTTGATGTCTGGAATTCATGAAAAAAAATTCGACCATTTACGAAAAGGTCGTGTTTTACTGCTGTGCGATTTGACGTGGAATGACTCATATGAGTCAGGGAATCTTACAGGTAAGTTAGCCATAGAAGACGAAGCAGTCATATCAGAAGACGAAAAAGGATTTTCTATTTTAAGAGAAGTTGAACTAGCACTTAGGTAAATGAGGAATGGGAAAGCAGCAGGAGTTGATGAAATCCCCATGGAGTTAGTGAAATGCTTGGGTGAAGACCAGAAGGAAATTCTATCATTATGCAATGAAATATATGAGAAAGACGAATGGCCTGAAGATTTTATGGAGACGATGTTGCTGCCAATACCGAAGAAAAATAATGCCAAGAAATGTAAGGAGTTCAGGACTATCAGCCTGATATCGCACTCGGCGAAGATTCTCCTGCGAATACTGAATCGACATTTATATTCTAAGATGGAAGGACAGTTTGGCTTCTGAAAAGGAAAAGGTACAAGGGATGCAATTGGACTACTAAGAAAAATCAGCAAAAGATACCTAGAGAAGAATAAAGAAGCGTATATAGTATTTGTGGACCTAGAAAATACGTTTGATATAGTGGATTGGAACGAACTCATGGACATCCTGAAGAAAGTAAGTGTGGAGGCTGTTCATAAACCTGTATATGAAACGAGTCAAAGTCGGCATAGAAGTACAAGGATGCCCTTTATCATCTATCCTGTTCAACATCTACTTGAAGGACTTTCAGAACATGGGAGGAGTACAAGTAGCAAGAAGAAGAATAAAGTGCATACGATTTGCTGATGATACGGTGTTGTTAGCAGAAGAGGAGATGACACTAAGGAATATGCTACAGTAGCTAAATGACAGCTGTGAGCAGTATGGGATGAAGATAAATGGAAACAATACGAAGACCATGATTGTCGCAAGAAAAATAAAGAAGGTAAACTTGCGAATTCTAAATGAGGCAGTAGAGCAAGCTTCAAATACTTGGGTGTACTATAAGCAGTAACATGAGCTGCAGCCAGGAAGTCAAAAGGAGGATAGCAATGACAAAGGAAGCTTTTAATAGAAAAAGGAGCATCTTCCGCGGACCTCTAAAAAAAGAACTAAGGAAGAGAGTAGTGAAGTGCTTTATGTGGAGTGTGGCCTTTATGGCGCAGAAACATGGACATTACGACGAAATGAAGAGAAACGAATAGAAGCATTTGAAATGTAGATATGGAGAAGAATGGAGCATGTGAAGTGGACAGACAGAATAAGAAATGAAGTTGTGTTGGAAAGAGTGGGCGAAGAAAGAATCATGCTCAAAGTGATCAGAAAGAGAAAAAGAAATTGGTTGGATCACTGGCTGAGAAGAAACTGCCTACTGAAGGATGCACTGGAAGGAATGATGAATGGGAGAAGAGTTCAGGGTAGAAGATATCAAATGATAGACGACATTAAGATATATGGATCATATGCGGTGACTAACAGGAAGGCAGAAAATAGGAAAGATTGGAAGATGCTGGGTTTTCAGCGAAAGACCTGCCTGTGGGCAGACCATGTATGTATGTATGTATGTATGTATGTATGTATGTACCGAAAGAATGAAGAATACAAAACAGTAAAAAACAGATGCCGCACTGGTGTCGAAAAGGGGACCCGTTTGTCTAAGGTACATAACCTGTTTAAATTATAACACTTTTAACGGTTCAACTAATATAGTTTCAAGTTTTAAACAAGTGTTAACGTGAACAAGAAACAATGAGTAAAAAATAATACATTTCCCCTACTTTCTAGAGTTATAGTTTGCACAACCACAGCATCTCACAAAATTTACTTTAAGATGGAAGTAACAAAATGATTACTGTGCAGGTAGTCGAGGACTCTTGTGTAGTGCAGGCTTATTATCATCTGTAAGTTAACCAGAGATGATGGCGGAAATTTTCTATATCTATTAAACTTTATATAGAATGAATAACATACCTCGATAATATTGTGCAGAATATTGAACTGAATTACAGAAACGTCATGTGCAGTTTCCTGATACAAATTTACTACCATACTGAGAGCCTTCTCACCAAAAGGGACGTAGTTCATTGTAATCCAGTCAGCCTGTAAGAAGAAGTACAATTCAATATTACATGAAAATGTATACACCTGGCATTGTAATGTGCAGTAGAATGGAATGAAACCTAAACATATGATGTGATTGTCGTATATTTCTTACATTCATGTTCATATGTATTATATCTATTTATCTCATATCTACGTATTTGTATATAATATAATGATAATTTGATTATGTCATAAAAATTTAATGTAATATGTGTATTTTATGTCATACTTATGTATATATTTTATGTAAGTATTTGTACAGGGCTATAATATGTATGATTTAATTACAGCCCTAATATACCTTCGGGTAAAATAGGGTTCTATAAACTTGGAAATTCAATACACTCATATTCATAAAGTAGTACAATTTTTCATCAAACTATTTACTTTCTATAGATCTACCATCTCAGTCACTATACATATACTTACTGTGCTGCCTTTCGTCTGAGAAATACTCTTTGTTTCCAGCTTTCCATATGGAGGTGGCTGACAGGCAAATTTACTAAACACAAGCAACTGATGAAAAATTGCAGCAATCATTGTTTTCATGTTTTCTGCTCCTGCCAAGGCTTCCTGCAAATAAACAAGACAATATATAGTACTAATAACACTACATGGCAAAAGAACAATGTTGAACTCAACACTAAGGGAGTTTTATTAGACAAACACAAATGAAATACAGAACTACTGAAGTATGTAAGTAATAAAAATTACACAGAAGCTGCTGGTAAAAATAAAAAGGCTATGATGGAACCTCCTTACCTTACGTGTAACAACGTTGAATTCACTTTCTGAGATGAGCACCAATGGGAAAATTTATTACTTCTGACAATAGAATGATAGGGAAGTAAAATCACAAGAAAGATTCATTATGGTGTGAGTAAAATACGGCAAAGTTCTCTATTCAGAAACAGAAATCTATGACACAGTTATGACTAAATTTTTTCTTGTACAAAGGAACCTATGCTAAGAACTTTTATTACTCTTAAAAAATTCATCATCCTCAGCCATATTTCAAGCAAATTTGGATGTAATGACTATCATGAGGAGGACGAGGATACTGCAGATAATTTTACACATTTTTTTCATTATACGGTTTATTGCTTCTTTGACATCCATAAAGTCCAGAACATTATTTTAGCTTTGTTCATTTATTTTTTTCAACTGTAGAAGTTATGCAGTATTGGAAAACTGAAAAATGAATGAGTCTGTGATTAGTAGGGAGCAGATTTTTATGTGCTAAAAAATTTAAATATATATATTTTTTTGTGCTAAAAAGTACGAAAATATTTGTTAAAAATGATAAAATATATATTTTTTTAAATATGACAAAAATACCTTACTTGGCTTGAAAAAAATGTTACTAAGTACTCACCAACCACACTTGAGTATCAGTTGCTAGTAGTTGGCCAAGAATTGCAGTGAACAACATAGGTCATCTCCAAATTCTCCATCACAAATGCATGCTGATTATCTCTGAACAACGACTTATACTGTGAAAACGATCTTTCCACATCACAGGACGTCAGACATGCATATTTAAAGAGAGGAATGACACATACACCGTCAATTTTACCTACAGGCATATCCTCAAATACTTGAGCAACTTTACACACTTTTTTATTTGACACCAACTTATCCATTTTGGGGTACAGAGCTCGCATAGTTTCACATAACCTGTGTAGAGCATGGACCACACATGTTACATGTATCATTTTTGGAAAGCTCACTACAAGGCCTTCAGCTGCTTTTTTCATATAGGCTGCACCATTTGTAAGTAGGAGTAACACACTGTCATACTTCACCCCATTCAGCCATAGTAAATGCATAGCTACTGTGATATGATTTGCTGCAGGTATTTCTTTACATGCTAGCAAAAACGAATGTTCACAAGCAATTTTGTCATTCTTCAACACACCAATAACAACGTTTCCTACTTTTTTTACCACTTGAATCAGTTGTTTCGTCAATGCTTACCCACTGCTTTTCAATTCGCACACTGACCGAATTTTCTGTAAAGTTTCCTTGTAACATTTTGGGAGAGAATGTTTCCTTAATGTCGATTCCTCAGGAGGTTCGAAGTTGATATATTTAGTCAGAATATTTTTAAGTTCCACATTATTTAATTTATGGAGTGGAATATCGGCTGCAACAAATGCTCTGCATAAATCTAAGTAATATTAGAAACACTTTGACGGTCCTACATTGGAAGAAGCTGGTCCACCTATTAGCAATTGCCATGAATGCACACATGAAGCAGCAGCAATGTGCTTGTTTCCAGACAAATGTTGGGTTACATGAGCGCACTGATCTGCACTTACTGATTTTCCACACGGTTGGCAAAATAACACTTTTCCGTTGGTAGTAAAAATGTTTTTAAATTCATCTACATATTGCTGAAGACGCGATCTTAAACTCGATTTGATTTTAGGCATCTTAATGGGTTAATAGACACACGTCTTAATGTAAATGTTTCTAGCTACTGACTGATAATGTCGAAGAAAAGCTTCCTATAGTGACGCCACTACATCTACACTATGCAACTTATGCTTATGGCCCGATCACAGGGAATCACAACATGATGTATTGCCTTACTTGATAGGCATAAGCGAGAGGCGAAGATTTGTTTAAATTAAATAATGTTTATACCCGAGCTCTTATCTGTTGTGTTTCACAAACAAAGCGTGGAATGAAATCATCTTCAGCAACAATAAACATTCCTAATTATGTGTTGCAAGATCTTTCCTTCTTGTCCATGTTAATTTATTCTCTAATAATAATATTGATATGTTACCTAGCAGTTCTCAGAACTTAAGGCAATACTATTACAAAAATGGATCACGGATACACCACACAGTGCTTAGAAACACAAAGCAACCAAGAATTCTTAAAAAGATAACATACTTCTGAGTGACATAATTGATTTAGTTTTAAAATATTTAAAAGTTCTTGTAAAAAAAATTATTTAAGTAAAAAAACTCCAAGATTTATGTGTTTATAATAGATTTTCTGAAAATATATATTTACATAATTTTTTTGTGAAAATATGTTTTTATGTGAAATAAAATTCGAATTTTAAACTTGAAACTTTATATTCGGAATTTTTAACTTTGTTAATTGTGTTTTATCACAAGTAAAAAAATATTTAATTACATACGAATCCGCTCCTTAATGATTAGAAAGAAATATGAAAGAAGTCAATAATTGTGATGAACTTCAAGACAGGGCAAACTTGGCTAATTTCGTAACTCAGACAATTTCACCTCACTTCATCTTGCCAAAAAAATTGTAATCTTATAAAATTTTTACTTGTTCCACATCTTAAAGCTTCAGTGCTAATGTAAGATTTATTGAATACAATAAATGAAATGTAAAAATATTCTTACTACAAAGTTGTACTGGTTGCAAACGCAATTTAATTCCTGTGATATAGATAGTAGGGGCTGCATTTTCGGTTTTGTGATAGTAGAGCCCCTTGTGTATCTTTTAAGAACTTCTAAGTAAAATGTACTGGTTATTGGTGGAAGAACACATGTGAAAATTTGTCTACTTTTTTTTTAAATTCTAAGTGGATTTTATACGAATTCAACAACAGAAAGTAAGACTTCAGTTCAATTTAATATCCTGTTTAAAAAAATTATACACAATAAAGCCTCTATCAAACGAAAAAAAAAAAAGAGGGCTTACCCCATTTCGGATAAGCGAAATTTTGGATAATAAATGTAAACACTTTTTAGGATTAATAGTTTAGAAACTGACATATAAGTTGTGTTCTATTCTTTTTTTAAAAAGTTGATACAATGCATACAGAAGGTGAAGAATCACCAAATCTAATATTTCTTTTTCACTATTTCTTAAAAAAAAAGTCCGAAATTTTCTTTTGGATTTTGTGTTTGCACCATTTTCTGGCAGCAATGTCATGTCTGCTTATTGCTAGGGATGGTTTGGCCAGCTCACATGTCTTCTGACCTGCTTAGGACAATTACTTGTTTTCGGAACTGCTTCTAGTTTACCTTTATGTTTCGCCCTCAAAGTGTTGAGTTTGAAAATTGTACTGTACGTAATATTTAAATTTTGTATTTCATAAATGCAGTACAATTTCTTTATACACGACTAACACAATATTTTGATAACAGAAGTTTTACTGTACTCACTTCATTTCAGCTGGAGAATTCCATTTAACCTAACTTCTCGAAACTTCGTGCATGATTTCTGCATTACATCGCCATCTACTGATAAAATTAGGAACTAGAAAAGTCTATATATGTTCTTGAGAGTTAGGTTGCATTTTTAGAAGTTGTTTTACTGCAGATGTCTGGAAGTATTTTGCTACCACCATGAAGTCTGCAATGTGCCATACATGACTCTCCGGGATAAACTGAACTTGCCACTGAGACTTATAAACTGCCTACTTTGAATGTAGATCAGAAACATTTTTTTTAACTTAGATAAAGGAATGACAATCAGGCTGCTGTGTCAGTGACAGAAAGCATTCGTGAATTCTATGACAATCCCAAAGAATGTCTACAGAAAATTGGCCTAAGGAATAATCCAGCGAGAGTGTGAAATCTGCTACTGTGAATTGATAAGTGTTTGAATTAAAAATTCTGGAATAATGTCAAATGACAATGAAGATGCAGTTGCACAGACCCAGAAACAAAATTTGGGCCATCTGAATTTTTTAAGTTCCAATTATAACAAATATACTCAGTGCTTACTGAACATGCGCAGTATGTTATAACTGGAACTTGGAAAACTCAGGTGGCCCAAATTTTGTTTCTGGGTCTGTAAAATAGAGAAGATAAAGGATACTTACTTACTTACTGGCTTTTAAGGAACCCGGAGGTTCATTGCCGCCTTCACATAAGCCTGCCATCGGTCCCTATCCTGAGCAAGAATGGCTTCCAACAAGGAAGGTCTTGTTGCAACAATTATTTCACATTGAAAATGTTAGTTGAAAAATACAGATAATTTAATATTGAAACACATATAGGTTCTACTGATTTCGTTAAAGCTTTTGATAAAGTTAACAGGCAACAACTCCTCGAGATATTGGTCAATGATAATGTACCTAATCAGTTCATTACTGCAATATATAATATATATAAGACAAACTAAATTGCTATACAAATCAATAGACTCTCCACCTGGGCTCCCATAAATTGAGGTTTCCGACAGGGCTGTGGCCTTTCTCCACTCCTGTTTATTATATACATGAACCATATTATTCACTTATGGAGACAACTTTCATGCTGAAATGCCACTAAGCCGAAATTCCCATGTTGATACATTATTATTTGCAGACGATCAGATTATTTATTGCAAGAAAAGAATCCAAACTTCAACGTGCTATACATAACTTAGAAAATACTGCTTCCAAATTTGATATGACAATCTCAACACAGAAAATGAACGTAATGGCATTTTTAGACGCAGGACCGATTCAGGGTAAAATTTGTGTAAATAATATGTTAATAGAACATATTAATTCATTCAATTACCTTGGCTAAAATCTCTCATTTGCTGACGAAGAGGATATGAAGACACCGACAAATCTGTTAATTCCTTCTAGAGATCTTTCACTAATTAGAGTGCATCAGTCAATGTGGACAATTCAAGATGTTTGATGGTTGCAGGTATTTCTTTGAAACTGTCGGAGACGAAAATTAAATTGGTATATGGCTGATCTGACAGTAAGGATTTTGCATTTTTCACTGCTGCACTCACATTCTCATGAAACTTATTTAGCACTTCAGAAATTTTGTGATAATGTTGAGAATAATAAACAGCTGCATCCAACTTGTTAATATTGGCTGAGAAGGGAGAGGAATTTCATGTGCTACCTCCCTGAATTTTAACACCTTGAAGGAGCTTTCAGAAATATCTTTTCTACATTGGATATAAAGTAATCCACATCATTACTTCTGTATGGGTGAAGCAATTTAAATGAAACATGCTTGGATATGATTTCTGAATTTTGTTGGTCACCTTCTTAATATAACCTCTACATAGATTCATCATATAAGATGCAGAATCCGTAACCAGCAAGACAATGTTGAAATACTGGATTCCATTAGACCACAACAGGGATGTAAAAGGTAAAGGTAAAAGGTAAAGATATCCCCGTAACATGCCATGAAGGCACTTGGGGGGCATGGAGGTAGAGCCCCATGCTTTCCATGACCACGGCACTAGAATGAGGTGGTGTGGTCGGCACCATGCTCTGACCGCCTTTTACCCCAGGGAAAGACCCGGTACTCAATTTTATAGGAGGCTGAGTGAACCTCTGGACCGTTCTGAAAGTTTGGCAACGAGAAAAAATCCTGTCACCACCTGGGATCGAACCCTGGAGCTTCCAGTCCGTAGCCAGCTGCTCTACCAACTGAGCTACTCGGCAGCCACAACAGGGATGTAGCCTGTTCAAATACAGTCTGGATTGCACTGTCTTGTAATACCTCGCATGCCAGCAAAAAAGTTTCACCTTCTCTGTCACAGCGCAATGTTACGTCGACAATATTAGCTATGGATCTACCAGTTACATCAGTTGTTTCAGCTACAGAAACCCCGATTTTCGTGCCTATCACAAGATAACACGTTGTCATAGCAGGGCATTAAATGATGTCTGTATAGTATTGATGCACGAGGAAATTTTCTTGTAGATATTTTTCAATGAATTCCTGAAAGTGGCAGATCCCTCAGAAATGGTGTGATAGTGAGGTTCCTATACCGATCCTGGTTAACAGTCAGAGGATGTCCACCATCGTCTTCCACAATAACATCTGGCTGTTCAAAACCAAGAACCATCGAGATGAATGAGACATTCATCACTAAACCATATGTTAGACAAGAATGTCGGATTCTCGTTTATCATAGCTAACACTGAAGCAGAGTACACAATTCTAGCACAAAGATCAATATCACTCAAATGCTGTCCAACCTGGATTTGATATGCATATCCACCAAGTCCCTTGAACATTCGACATATGGACATTGTACTGAAACCAATTACCAAAGCTGTTCATCGAAGACTTCTTTACGGAGACTGTAACACCTGGGTCAGGAGCCGCCCATGATTATCATTATTTGTTACAATAACAGACTGACTTGTGCAGCCTTTTCTTTGAGTGAGGACGCTTCCTGTATGGTGAAATTTATCAACAACTTGTAACAAAACCGCGTTACTTGACAGAATTTTGTGAAACTTAACACGAAACTCATCTTAAACTTGTTTCAAACTAGGGCCATTTGTGCATCCTAGCCCGTACGAACGGAAATAATACTCTACAATAAACACTTTTTCCTCAGTTTTGAGAACTATTTTAGCAAATCTTCACTGTATTATGTATCAACAATACAACAATGAGCTCAGATAAACAAACTTTACTATGAATAATTTTAAGGGAAAAACTGTTCCGGGGCTGGGTACTGATCCCGGGACCTTTGGCTGAACGCACCAATGCTCTACCGACTGAGCTACCCAGGAACTTCACCCGACACCGTCTCAAGGGAAAAATTGAGACAGCGTCAGGTGAAGTTCCTGGGTTCCTTATTCAAGTCTGCTTCACAGGGAGCTTTACCTGAAACCTACATTTTCATAATATATACGTTACTGTAGGTACATTAACAGAAAACCACAATTTCAAGTCACACAGTGTTTGTGTGCACTCGATGTGGGTTTCTAGTGACTTGTCAGCCCACTCGAGTTATGTGGATATAAAGGGAAAAACTGAGATGTGTCGGGTGAAGTTCCTGGGTAGCTCAGTCAGTAGAGCATTGGTGCATTCATCCAAAGGTCCAGGGATCGTTACCTGGCCCCAGAACAATTTTTTTCCCTCGAAATTATTCAAGTCTGCTTCACAGGGAGCTTTACCTGAAAGCTAGATCTGCATAAACTTCACCATGGATACGATACGTATATGTGCAGTATCAAAGGAAGATTTTCAGTATTGTTTCTTTTGGCACATACCGTATACAACCTTGAAGTAATTTGTTTCCATATAATATTTTTATGTTTTACCTCTGATTAACAGGGGAATGTTCTTTTCAAATAGTTCACAAAGGTACGTTTTTATAATCTGCTAATATTAAAGGTCATGATTCTAAAACCACCTAATCTGACATTTTATTGCACTCTCTCTGATGGAGTTACGTTGCGTTTCGTTTCACGTAAGACTGTCAATTTTTTTGTGGAATCCAGTCTACCAGCTTAAGCAGTCAAAGATATATTCATTATCTACCTTGGATTATTCCTTAAAGTGGAGCCCATCGACTGATTCACATGAACAACTAGAAAAGGAATCTTTGTGGTTCTGCCCACACACTGATTCAGCATGCTTTTGTTGAAAAACTCGGAATTAGGAATGAGATCAAATCTCATGAAAACAAAATATTGCATTTAACGGACTTTCGAGACTCAAATCTTCAATTTCTGCAAAAACTGTCATAGAACAACTTAGTGGAGCTGCGATGAAGCTCCTACACTGGACATGACCAGCTAGACTAGGAGAGAACATCAGAAAAGATGGACAAAATATCCTGGCTAATCTCTTAGCAAAACTTTTGTCGAAGGCCTCAACCAAACTGTCATAAAACATCTCCTGCACCTGAACAGAAGAAAACTTAAGAGAGAGGTTGTGTTAATTACTGGACATGGACATTTCAGAAAATACCTACAAACTACGGAGCTTTTCAAGGAGATCTCATTTGTATACTGTGCAAATGGCAAAACACATACTGATTAAATGTGAAATACTTGTGAGAAAGGCACTCCAACTCTTTGAAAACCTGTCATTGATCCCAACATAGGAGGAAAGGTTTTGAAACTTATCAAGAATACAGAGATAGAACGACAAAAGCCCAAGCGGCTGACGTGCCAGAGTCTCAAAATTCATTACCATGACCACCACCACCACCATCGTCACAATGCATGATAATGTCTTCAAGGCATCTTCAAGAAGGGCACATACATCTTTCACTCAACAGATTCTATCACATCTTCTTATTGAGTATTTGATTACAGCAAAGTTCCTATCACATGGGTTGCAAGAGTGCCTCCTTACAGGAAAGAATTGTATTAATTCAGCACTTTAAAGGGTTATTTTTTTGTAAGTACAGGGAAATTTTTGAAATTGTGTGTTTTTTGTTTTGCCCTGGACAATTGTCAGCAGAAAAATGAAGCTCATCAACAGTAGATGGTACATAATTATTATTTAATTCAGTAGGGATGATGCAACTTTGTATGCTTATCTTTTGTGATAGATGTAGTAATGAGCAACACCAGTTTTTAAATTAAAAATACAAAATATTTTCCCTGTTGCCTATAATAGAAAATGTCTTGAACAAATATTTTAGGCTGATCAATATTCCACATAATCAAATAATAGACCAGTGCATTCTCGATTAGTTTTGATTTTTTGTTTGAATGTCTTAGGTGGATGTACAATTCTGCAGCAGCAAGCCTTTTGAATGTATCATTTCGATGAGGACTATTTCCCTTCCTTCATTGAGGGGAGTCTCAAATCATATACTGAAGTTTTCAGATGTGTTTTGCAGTGTAGGCAACACGAAGTGTAAAAAGGTACCTAAGTCATTGACTCAGGCTCTTTCTTAAACAGAACCTGAAAAACCGCATATATTTTTCACTGTAATGGAATGTCTGACAGAGGCCACTTTTATCTCTAACAATGAAGCTATCCTCAGCGCATATAAAAATGCATTTAACTTCAAATGACCAATTAGGTGAATTAGGTTCCTTTCACAATCTGCCATTCAAATATATTCATATTCAATGAGGAAGTAAAATAGAAACAATAACTTGTAGCTGTGGGTAAATACACTGCCCCACTTGTCACAAAGTTATAATTTGAACTGATTCTTTTCACTTCTTTCTACATAGACTGTGCAACCCTAAACATAAAAGAACACCTGAAGTTGAAAACGAAAATTTCAATTATTCTTAGCACACGAGACTTTCTTTGCAGGTTTCATTGATGGGTACTGAATTACTCAGATTTACTGACCTTTTTACATGCAAGTGTAAGTCATTGTACTTTTTTACAGCCACACCAGTAGAACTATATTCAAGAAATAGTGAGGTGACATGGACACGAGATGAGAATGAGAGGGATGCCAAGCACTATCTGAGCAATCTAAAGAGCTCAATGTGGTTTATAGTTCTCCTCTCCTTTCACATAAAAGGTCCTGAAATTAAGTGATATGAAAAATTTAATATCAATTAAATCAAATCATTCAGCAGTAAGCAGTGCAGTGCAACATTAGTTTCGAGTTCTACAATTAATGTCATATATAGGGGAGATAAGAAAAATGGAAAAATCACTAAAATTAAAAGTTTAAAATGATACATACACAAAGAAATGCAACTGGTCTGACCACTGAAGAAGAATGGTTGAAGACAGAATCCCATATATGCTCTTAAATTATGAACATATCACGAAAGACCAATACAATGACCTAGAAAATGATAGAAGGGTAAGTTCTTTCCATAATGATGATGATTTCCAACGAGCGGATCTTGGTAGTTACATCATTTTCCTTCTTGCTTCCCAGTATAGGCTAGTTATATCTTCAGTTCTTTCCATCTGGTCTAACCTATGATAGACGACTTTTATAATTACTAAGACAGTCTGCTTCAAACACGCATTAGATGCAAATTCTAATTCTATCTAAATTATAATAGAAATCTGTAAAAGGCTTACTTTTTGCAAGAGCTCCATGGAATGAAGAACGCCATCCTGGAGCTGCGTGAGTATAACGTCGTTGAGTGATGGCAATATGAAGGGAGAGGCTTCACCCTGGACAGGAACTATAACTGCATTCTGAAGGACGCCACACAGCTTCTGGAGATCTGCAGCAACAAATCTGAAACAAGCATTTTAAATATCTCTTTACTCTATAAGATATAAATCAGTTTAATTTCATTGTTTCTCATCCATTATTTGACTACTGTTAATGAATAGAAGTGAAAGATCAAGGAAAAAATTACATAAATGAATACTTCTTGAATAAAAAAAAAGTTTCTTATTGGTTTTTAACACTTCTAATATCTCAATGTTAATAACAGATACTATACATTGTGCTGTACTGATTTTTGTGCTTTCATTGCAAAATATCAAAGCAAAGATTCATCATCATACCAACCATTAATAATCCTTAAAATAACTGATAAAGTATACAGGGTGAGCCATTTGGGAAGACATAAAATAAAAACGTGACAAAATGAGAACTGTTACTATTTATTGTTAAATAATTTGTACATGTATTCTAGAAGAATGGGAGTTTTGTCCAAATTAGACCTCAATGTGCCCACCATTGTGAACACGACACAGTTCATATCTTGAGGATAATTCCACCCATGTGTGGTCTAACATATCAAGGGTAACTTTCTCAAAAGCTGAGAAAATCTTTGCTCTGAGATCATACATATCATTCTTCACGAAACCCCAGAGAAAGAAATCAGGTGGTGTCAGGTCTGAGAAATTTCGAGGGCACATAATTGACCTCCCACGACTACACCAGTTGTTACCAAATGTGTCATCCAGATAATCACGGACGTCTCTTGTCCAATGAGGTGGTGCACCATCCTGCTGGAAGACGATACCCATGTTGTTTTTCTGTTGCAGTTTAACATCTGACATTGTAGAATGTACCCAATATGCCGTGTGTGACATTTCATATTTTCTATTAAACCTTTACTTTCCCTTTCCCCAACTACAACTGATAATCAATCAAGCTTCTACTGTACATTCTTTTCAGATTTCTAAGAAGCAAACATTGTCATGGGGTAGATAGAAGTTATTTGTTTCCTTCCACCATATTAATAATGTCAAAACAAGTGCTTACACAAATTTTGGCCATTTAAGCACATTTACAAGAGCTGTAAAAAAAGAAAAATAAGTTTGCCTAGGGCCATTTACAGAAAGAGAACACAATTTCATTGGAAAAATTTATTGGAACAGATGGAACAAATGTTGAGATATTTTTCAACATAATCTCCATCGGAAATGAGTCATTTGTCACACCATGGAATTGACAGAGAAGTGCAGGTGGCTGTCACACACTGGTTTCAAACCCAGGCGGCAGACTTCTATGACAGAGGAATATAAAATTTGTTCCCACAGTATGAAAAATGTCTCAATTCCGGTGGAGAATATGTTGAAAAATAGCTCAACAATTGCTGTATCTGTCCCAATAAATCTTTCCAATAAATTGCGCTTTCTTTCTGTAAATGGCCCCAGGGAAACTTATTTTTTTACTGCCCTAGTAATTGTGTTTGAGTGGCCAAAATTTGTGTAAGCACTTGTTCTGACATTATTAACACTAGAACTACCGTAAGAGTTACTCTACCTATAAATACTAGAAGCGGTCAATTGACCACTAGTACTTTAAAGCTAAAATATTTTCTTTGGTTTCAGATTCCAGGGATTTATTTTGAGTCTACTTCTGATTAGTAACTTCTTGAAACTACTTTTATGAAGATGGAATATATTAAAATATATGACATCAAAATATTTATTCTTCTTAACAAAAGTCAATAATAAAATCTTTACACACAGGATAAAGTTTTACACATTCGCAATTGATCTTTTTTAGAATCACAGAAAACATTAATATAATGTAGAAAATTATAATCTTTGATTCATGCCACGGTCATAGGGGCTTAAGTTATTTATTATTATTATTTTTTTTACAATTTTCAGTTTCTGACAAACTATTTACTAAAAAAACTCCAGCTTTCGTTTGATATTACGGGTTTATATCTGGGCAGAAAGCAAGATGTAATTATATACTGTATTTGTAAATTTTTATATAAAAAAAAACATTTAGATTTCGGATAAATTTTGAAGTTTGTTTTGGATCCCCTGAAAAATTATGTTGTTTGACTTAAGTCCCTTTGGCCGTGCATCAATCTTTCATTTTTAAATTTCTTCACATTTGATGCATACTTTTATTTTACTCAAACATGATCCACATACAAACTTCTTACATTTTCAACACACTAGTTTTGTTTTATTTCCGTTGCAAAACCTTACCTGACACTGCTGGCAGCTACCACCAGGCAGAGGGTTGGGACCAATTTCTCTCTGCAAGATCGGTGTGGGTTGTTGCATCCTCTTATTTCTGTAGGGACTTACCATTCTTTAGCAATGCTCTTGATGTATGAACTTTGAGACATCTTAGAGTCGGAAATAATTATTTGGTCCAGTGTATGAGCACGTATCGCTGCTAAATCAAGTACATTATAAAATACATGAACAGACCATCTCTGGCTCATTGCTCACACACTGTATTTTCTGAACATCTGATCAACAACACCAACACCAAATTTTGTCTTATTGTAAAATGTAATGGTCTCAGGAGTTTCTTAATTCTGTGTTTCATTAATCGAAACATCAGTGTGCAGTGTACTGAGAATTAATAATTTTTTTGCTTTTTTAGCTTGGTACGAAATGAGAGTGGCGTCTCCTGCTTTATACAGAACAGTACTATACGGAGGTTCTTGGGAATTTCTTACAGAAGGTGGCACTTCTTTCCTAGCCCTGTTCAGTGTGCCTCCAATACTAGTAGCTCTTTTCTTCAATTCCAAGGCTAGGCTCAATGAAGTGAAAAAATTGTCCATTATGACATTTCTCCCTTTATCGAGGAAAGGCTCAAGAAGGCACAAGACTACATCCTCACTGAGCATTCTGTCAGCTGGTCTCGTCTCATCTTTCCCTAGATAGGGGATACCACTGAGGACATACCTAACCTCCGCATCAGTAACAAGCCAGAATTTGATACCAAATTTATCTGGTTTGTTGCTCATATACTGTGTAAATGGACACCTTCACTTGGAAGGGAACAATTGTTCATCTATAGTTATGTTCACATATTATTATGCTTTTTTCTTTCTTTCTGTATGTTATATATTATGTCTGATTTCTTCTTATTTGTTGTTTATATTTTTTTATTATTATTATTATTATTATTATTATTATTATTATTATTATTATTATCTTATTCAGTTTTGTGTGTAAAATTGTAGTGTAATTTGTAAATTTGTAGTGTTTTTGTAACGCAGTCTTTACTCCTGGTTGAGTGTTAGAGAAGGCCGTATGGCCTTAACTCTGCCAGGTTAAATAAATCATTATTATTATTATTATTATTATTATTATTATTATTATTATTATTATTATTATTATTATGTATTCTGAAGGTCTGTAACAGGCAATACAGTTGTCAATAAACCTATTCCTTATTTCAGAGGCCAAACAAAACTTGTCATTTTGCTTTCGGTGAGTTCTCGTTGTCCTCAAATCAAACATAATAAATCGAGGAAAGGTTCTAGAAACCTATTTTTTGACATAGTCTCTCTAAAAAATGAAGGACCCCACTCTGGACTCCAGAGGTCAATAGATTTTAGAGCTATGACGTCATATAATCCTCGGCAGTACAAGACTGCAAAGAATGCATCAAGTTCTTTCAGCTCAAAATTCCATGAGTCATTGCCAAGAACATTGCGAGCCTGTCTCAGTGCAATGTTTTATTAGGCGCAACATAGGCTCATTGACGAAAAGACGCCAAGCGCTTGCAGGAGATTCCTTATCAGTGCCCCTCAGTAGGACCCGATGTTCTGAATACCGCGCCTACCTGCAATATGCGTCCGTGTACTTCCTATATCAGGCCTGCCTACAGCGATGGGGACATTCATGAGGCAAGAAGTTTGAACACCCGCACTACAGCGTCCAATTTCAGTAGAAATTCCATCGCTGATAGTAGCAGCTAGGATGCGGGTATCAGGAAGGCAGCGATTTCCAGCACAACCTCTCTTCCTGTGGTTTCTCCCAGTGGCTCTGCGATCTTAAAAAAAATGAGAAGATTTTACTTGTATATTCAATATTTGTATATTCAATTAATAAAATGAAATACTTACGACTGCAGTTTTCTGTTCACGTGAGCCTTTGCTGGTTTTTATGAATGTCTTCCTGCAGCTTACCCTGCTCACTGGCACTGTCTTCACTACTGCTGCCAGTTGAGTGACGTAATATGAATTCATCTTCATTAATTATTGACTCAATTCTGATTTAGACTCTGGCTGTTCATTCTCGGACTGTGAAGGCGAAATGTCGTCAAAACAACAAGTCACAATTTCAAAATCACTAAGTCAGCGAGACATGTTTCAGTGCATCCTTTACTGACAACTGGTGATGGAAGAATGATACCGACCTGACTTGACATGTCGCAATGCGCAATAGCGAACATGTTGAAACTGGTTTAGGAGTTTGTTGGTCTAATAATGCTGCATAATGAATTGCAAGAATAGCGAAAAACGACGATGTCAAATAACGGTCATTTGACCACTATTGGTAACAGTACGTAAGTACAAGCTGCCTCAAGAAACTGAAAAATGTAAAACAATTAAAATACGCGTAAAATATAATCATAACTAAAATATTAATAGTCGCAAATTCTCGAATGTGTAAACATTATGAGACGTTAAATATCAAAAATGGTTAATTGACTGCCTCTGGTCGTCCTAGTGTTAACATGGTGGAAGAAAAATAATTAACATTTTTATCTGCCCCCATGAAAATGTTTGCTATCAGAATGTTAGCTTGTAAGCTTATATATTTGTAGAACATACCTTGCTCTTATATGTTGAAAGACAGCAGGAAATATTTGTATGAGTGCAGTAAGAAAAGGTTGAGAAGGAATGTAGAGCTCATCTCTGACATCAACAGCTTCATCAGGTGGTGTGGTGCTCTCAGCACCAATGCTTAGCCACACCCTCCATGCCACACCCCACACTCCTGTTTCTTCGCTAGCTGATATAATACCAGCTGATGCTGTTGTACCTTCACTTTCTTTGTTCAAGTATAATATTTCTTGGAATGCCTTCAGTGCTGCTAAACTTACCTACAACATTAATTATCAAATTTATTACTTTCTTATCATATTACTTTGTAATGATACTAATATAAAGAACAAGATGGGGATATTTAAGTATTACAACATTTTTCACACACAATTAAAATTTATTTCCTTGCATAAAAGTTACATCAATATAATGTTAGCACAAGGTTTGTTGGTTGGTGTCTAATGGCAAATACTTAAGATTTTCTTCATTTGTCTTCTGACATTCCAAGTAGCACAACTACAACCTACATTTGCAATGCCTGTGGAATTATTATTTTATTTTTGAAAAGCAAAATATTATTGTAACAAAATACTAATATTTAGTTCTCAGTTTTTATACATACAATTAGTGTGAGGTTTAAAACTCAGTTTACAAACTGAATTTAACGACTTACAAATAGAATTAGGCTCTGCTAAGTTAGTAACAATACCAGTTACTACAGAAGATGGATTTTATTAAATAAATACAACACAAGACACAAAGACAACAGTGCATAAATAGTTATTCAGCAGGTCAACCTATTATTCATGAATAATTGCTACAATTTTATAACACATGAAAATAATAAGAAAATATTTTCACTTTATTGCACATATTTCAGTGACAGTACCTCATCAATACCCCTAAGTTCCATAGTAATATGGTATTACTAGTGTTACACCATTGGTCTGTTTGATGTCTGTAAAATTAAGGTTAATACAGGATTACTTGGTTGGGTCACTGGCTGAGAAGAAACTGCCTACTGAAGGATGCACTGGAAGCAATGGTGACCGGGAGACAGAAGACGAAATCAGATGATAGATGACATTAAGATATATGGATCATATGAGGAGACAGAGAGGAAGGTAGAAAATAGGAAATATTGGAGAAAGCTGGGTTTGCAGTGAAAGACCTGCCCTTGGGCAGAACACTGACTGACTGAATGAATGAATGAATGAATGAATGAATGAATGAATGAATGAATGAATGAATGAATGAATGAATGAATGAATGAATGAATGAATTAATTAATTAATTAATTAATTATGATTACTTATTCACTATTAATATGTCAGTAGGTCTTCATTCAACAATGGTAAGTATAGTAAAACAAGAATTGCATGGCAATGGCAAACAGAAGTATTTCATTTGCTTGCTCCACAGCTAGTCAAACAAGAATTGCATGGCAAACTGAAGTACTTCATTTGCTTGCTCCACAGCTAGTCAAACAAGAATTGCATGGCAAACTGAAGTACTTCATTTGCTTGCTCCACAGCTAGTCAAACAAGAATTGCATGGCAAACTGAAGTATTTCATTTGCTTGCTCCACAGCTAGTCAAACAAGAATTGCATGGCAAACTGAAGTATTTCATTTGCTTGCTCCACAGCTAGTCAAACAAGAATTGCATGGCAAACTGAAGTATTTCATTTGCTTGCTCCACAGCTAGTCAAACAAGAATTGCATGGCAAACTGAAGTATTTCATTTGCTTGCTCCACAGCTAGTCAAACAAGAATTGCATGGCAAACTGAAGTATTTCATTTGCTTGCTCCACAGCTAGTCAAACAAGAATTGCATGGCAAACTGAAGTATTTCATTTGCTTGCTCCACAGCTAGTCAAACAAGAATTGCATGGCAAACTGAAGTATTTCATTTGCTTGCTCCACAGCTAGTCAAACAAGAATTGCATGGCAAACTGAAGTATTTCATTTGCTTGCTCCACAGCTAGTCAAACAAGAATTGCATGGCAAACTGAAGTATTTCATTTGCTTGCTCCACAGCTAGTCAAACAAGAATTGCATGGCAAACTGAAGTATTTCATTTGCTTGCTCCACAGCTAGTCAAACAAGAATTGCATGGCAAACTGAAGTACTTCATTTGCTTGCTCCACAGCTAGTCAAACAAGAATTGCATGGCAAACTGAAGTATTTCATTTGCTTGCTCCACAGCTAGTCAAACAAGAATTGCATGGCAAACTGAAGTACTTCATTTGCTTGCTCCACAGCTAGTCAAACAAGAATTGCATGGCAAACTGAAGTATTTCATTTGCTTACTCCACAGCTAGTCAAACAAGAATTGCATGGCAAACTGAAGTATTTCATTTGCTTACTCCACAGCTAGTCAAACAAGAATTGCATGGCAAACTGAAGTATTTCATTTGCTTGCTCCACAGCTAGTCAAACAAGAATTGCATGGCAAACTGAAGTATTTCATTTGCTTGCTCCACAGCTAGTCAAACAAGAATTGCATGGCAAACTGAAGTATTTCATTTGCTTGCTCCACAGCTATTCAAACAAGAATTGCATGGCAAACTGAAGTAATTCATTTGCTTGCTCCACAGCTAGTCAAACAAGAATTGCATGGCAAACTGAAGTATTTCATTTGCTTACTCCACAGCTAGTCAAACAAGAATTGCATGGCAAACTGAAGTATTTCATTTGCTTGCTCCACAGCTAGTCAAACAAGAATTGCATGGCAAACTGAAGTACTTCATTTGCTTGCTCCACAGCTAGTCACAGGATTTGCTAAGAATTGAACCCTGATTCCTCTGACAAGGAGAAATCAGATATCTAACAACTTTCATGTGCAAAATTATGATCACATTTTAATGTGTGGTTTTAAGCAATATTTAATTACAATTGGCTTTTAAGGAACCCGAAGGTTCATTGCCGCCCTCACATAAGCCCGCCATCGGTCCCTATCCTGTGCAAGATTAATCCACTTTCTATCATCATATCCCACCTCCCTCAAATCCATTTTAATATTATCCTCCCATCTATGTCTCGGCCTCCCCAAAGGTCTATTTCCCTCCGGTCTCCCAACTAACACACTATATGCATTTCTGAATTTGCCCATATGTGCTACATGCCCTGCCCATCTCAAATGTCTGGATTTAATGTTCCTAATTATGTCAGGTGGAGAATACAATGCGTGCAGTTCTGCATTGTGTAACTTTCTCCATTCTCCTGTAACTTCATTCCTCTTAGCCCCAAATATTTTCCTAAGAATCTTATTCTCAAATACCCTTAATCTCTGTTCCTCTCTCAAAGTGGGAGTCCAAGTTTCACACCCATACAGAACAACTGTTACAGACATTGCTAAATTAAATTGTAAACGATATCCAATTGTTTCTAATAATACAAATATTGTTGAGACTGATATTACCTCATTGTTCTTACTTAAAGCTGAATTTTCTATGAATTCCAGTAAGAGGCTCCAGGCTCGTGGAAAGTCACCAAGAGTTTGAAGTAATTGTCTCTTTGTATTGAATACTCGTGCTACTCCAGATAGCGTCAACACCTGCAAGAGGCATAAATAAAGTGAAATTATAGTGAAATGTCTGCATAACTGTACTCTTTGGGCTTTCCTTTCTCTAGCTGCATTGTCATGGAAACTCACCTATGATGCTGTAGGACCTAGGACGGAATGCTAAGTGTGATCACACAGATACAGGAATGAGTGTTGTCATGGGAAGTCTAAGAATCAAAAGCCATATATTTTTTATGGAAAAGTTTGTAGTTCACATTCGGTTGAAAGAGAGAAAATGACTTTGTTTGTAAACATAAAACATTTATTCATTATAGAAAGATTTCAATAAACTGAAGAAATTAAAATTTAATACATAAATATTATCATCAAATTATTTTTCTTTTCCATATGATTGGTGAGTGCACACCACAAAAAATAAAAATACCTGAATTTCCACTCTAACAAGCCCAATATGTTACTGACCTGTGTCTCTGCCCACTGCTTTTGCGCTGTGTTTCTGGAGTGATGGATGAGAATATTTCCTCCTGTGTCCACTTTCTCACTGCTTGCAGAGCTCGAAAGACTCCGAACTCTGTCCAGTAATGGGAAAAGAACCTGAAATTTGAAATAGGAATCGAGTATATAGTATATACAACATTTATTTCTTGCATAAAAATTATAATTTTATATATATATATATATATATATATATATATATATATATATATATAAAATATCAAAAAAGTCCGTTCACAACATTTCAGGGATGATAGAGAAGGTAAAAACAAACATCTGTTTTATGTGACAAAAATCTGGCAGATGCACCATTTTGCCAATAAGTGTCCTAAAATGGAAGGTTGCTTGGCTTCCATCAGAGCACTTAGCAGTGACTTCTACTTTGACTCTTTTGCCTGCAACACATTGTAGGTGAACTGTATTACAAACGCAGTGAGTAAATTGCTAAGAAAAATATGTTTGCATTCTGCTAACGGTATTACACACACCTCGATTGCCCGATCTAACCCTCATGGATTTCTTTGTGCAGGGGGATAAGAAATGTCTGGTTTACAATATCCCGATAAATACAGAAGAAGAGCTGGTTGCTGACACTGTTGAAGCTGCAGCAATTATAGGACGAACTCCTGACATTTTTTAGTGTAGCTTATGAGAGAGTTCATAGCGCGTAGAAATTAACTGTGCATTCGATTAAACAGAAGGCAGTTTGAACCACATCTCAGAACAACCTTTTTTCATATAACAGAGTCTCAACACTATCTCTTCACACCACTCATTACCTCGTTGCACTGAAATGAAAAGTTTGAGAGGTTTTTGTCACACAAAAAAGATGTTTGCTTTTACCTCCTCTATCATCCCTGAAAAGTTGTAAACGAACTTTCTGGACACCCTGTGTGTGTGTGTGTTTTTTTTTTTTATTAACTGCATGCCCCATTACATAGTAATACTACATGCTTTGTAATTTCAATTCATCAGTTTACAGTACCTAACATATTATAAACATATTATAATATACACGTGTTTAGCTATAATCTTCATACATACTATGATATAGTATAATATAATATTTTAATTGCAATCTGACATGATTAAATGGCGTATTATTGTAGATCATTGAAATTTATCGAGCTGATGAAACGGAGGTACTTGCTAACTAGTTTGTCATGGGTCGTAGGCCAATCTCTGTCAATGTTTCTTATTCTTTTAATCATTTCCTTTCTTTCTTTATATAATTTTTTTGCATTGGAATACAACGTGATCTGCAGTTTGTTCTTCTTCTCCACATGGACATATCGGGTTGTTTGAAAGTCTAAATCTGTGAAGGTATGCCCTCAGCTTTCCATGCCTAGTTACTATTGCTATGAATTCTGGGAAGAAGAGAATTTTCTGTCGTAGTCTATTCTTCACTGATGGGAAGTAAGCATTACTTCTTGCTCCATTCCTTGAGTCTGTCCATTGTTGCTGCCACATTTCGATTCCTTTTTCTTTTTCCAGTGTTATAATAACCTCTTTCGGTACTCTGTCGTAAACAATTTCCCGGTCTTCTGCTGCTTGCTTTGCAAGTCTATCTGCTATTTCATTCCCCCCTATTCCTGAATGTCCTTTAATCCAGCCGAAGTGTAATTTCCAATTCGAACGTGCCAAATTAATTATTTTTGTTTTAATAAGTTCTATTAATCGATTTCTTTTGCAGTTGTTTTCCAATAAATCTGAAGTAATTTTACTATCCGTATATATAATATTGTCTTCGTTCTGAATTTATTCTATTTTTTCCAGTATTTTTAATATCGCGATTTGTTCCGCTTGATTGTTGGAACACTGGCTATGGAGTTTGAATTTTAGTAATATAGTGTGCAAGAGAAGAAGAAAATAACAAAAGCAATCCATAACAGATAAACTCTAAAGACTATATAACATATGGACAACAAATTCAAAGCAAACTTAAAAACATAATAATTAGAAGAAGCCCTAAAAAAAAAAAGAGAGAAAGAACGAAAGAAAGAAAGAAAGAATACATTCTTTCCCTAATGATGCTGTATATTAAGAACCAAGATAAATTCAGTACTAATCAAGACATTCATCATTTTAATACAAGACATAAATCAGACCTTCATCTACCCTCTGTTAGTCTAAGCTGTTTTAAAAAAGGAGTTCACTATTCATGTATAACAGTCTTCAATGCACTGCCTAATTATCTTAAAGATTTGAAGAACCACAAGAAAAGGTTTAGAAAAGAATTAACCAAATTTCTACATACTCATACCTTCTACAAAACTGATGAATTTTTTATGCTTGTGAATTGAATTATTCTACTTAAATGATATGTACAATTTTTATATAGCTCAACTAAATATGTTTTTATATTGACTTCATCTGTTTACTATGCATTGTATATTTTTGTTTAGCATAACTGATGAAGTGTATGTGCTGTAAATTGAATAGTATACTATATGATGAATTGTATATAGGCCTACTGTAAATTGAATGGTAGTCTGTATAGCTCAATTGATGAATTGTATATGCTGTAAATTGTATAGTAGTCTGTATAGCTCAACTGATGAATTGTTTATGATTATAAATTGAATTAATCTACTTGATATTAATTGCACAAATTTGTATAGCTTAATGAAAGTATGCTTGTAAATTAAATTATTCTGCTCACTTTGTATTGTATATATTTGTATAGTTTTAGCCAATGAACTGTATATGCTTTAAATTGAATAGTAATCTGTATAGCTCTGTTGATAAATTGTGTTTGTAATTTGAAGTAGTTTGCATGATATGTATTATCAATTTCTGTGTATCACAACTGGTTGAATTGTTTATGCCTTAAATTTAATTAACTTACTTGTTTTATATTATACATATAGCTCAACTTATGAATGATCGTTTGCATTTGTAAATTTAATAATCTGATTGGCTATGTATTGTATATTTTAGTAGAGCCATCGATGTAGCTCAGTTGGCAGACTCGCTGGGCTGCTAATCCGGAGCTGTGTTCGGGTTTGGGTTGGATCCCCCTTTGGTCTTTGGTTTCTTCCGAGGTTTTCCACAGCCGTGGGACTGAAGCCGGATGGTCTATGGCGAGTCCTCGGTATCAACCCCTTTGATTTGATTACCTGGTTGGGTTTTTCCGAGGTTTCCCCAACCAAAAGGCAAATGCCGTGTAATATTTTGGCGAATCCTCGGACCTCACCTCATCTCACTACATCTCGCCAAAATATTGTAAAAAAATTGCACAAAATTGTAAAAATTGTAGAAAATTACTAAATTGTAAAACTGTAAAAATTTGTAAAAACTGTAATTGTAATATTGTAAAATTTTGACTTGTTCCACATCTTAAAGCTTCATTGCTCATGTAAGATCTATGGAATAAAATGAATGAATGAATGAATGAATGAATGAATGAAAGAAAGAAAGAAAGAAAGAAAGAAAGAAAGAAAGAAAGAAAGAAAGAAAGAAAGAAAGAAAGAAAGGCTGGCCCAGATAAAATATTCCCTGAGTTTATAAAGAACTTCGGACCTCTAGCAAAGAGAAAAATTCTTAATCTATATAATAGGATCTGGACGGGAAAGTATAACATCCCTGCAGTCCAATACTTAAATCAAATGAACCTCCACAAGTCAAAAGCTATAGACCAATCTCCTTCACATCTGTATCAGCAAAGGTCATGGAAAAATGATAATGAATTGAGATCTAGACACACAAGAACTCCTAACTGTGGAACAAGCAAGATTCAGACCAATACTATCAGCCACTTAGCAGTTATTAGAACTTTCTCAGAGCATAAAAGAACCCTTCAACAATAAAGAGTCTTAGCACTATTCATAGATTCTGAAAATGCATATGATACAGTATGGCGAGAAAAGCTCATATGGAAATTACAAGACTTAGGGGTTAAAAATAATATGTTAAGATTGTGCAAAATGTTCATTTAATAATGATGGATTTCAACAAAATATAACAATCAACAAACATCATACAAACAAAGTGAAGTTGGTCTACCGCAAGGAGCTGTGTCAAGTACAATGCTTTTCAATGTTGACAATAATTACTTTCCACGCAAATGAAAAGTTCTTGAAAATTAGAGTGTGCTGTGCTTGCTGATGACCTTGTAATATGGACAACATGTAAAAACATTACCATACTCGAATCCAGAATCAATAAAGCTGCAGAAATAATAAAAACCTGGTCCGTTGAAAATAATATGAAAATGAATGTTTCCACGAAAAATTACACAGGCCTGCAATGAAAAAACTTCGTAAAAAATTGTAGCTCTCCTTTAGATATTTTTGTGTGCTGAAGCCAGAAGTGACATAAAAAATGGCATATCACGCACCATTTCTACACAAAACTATATTTTATGTTTTACACTATTAATATACTAGTGATTTTGCTGCATTAAACCCAGTGCTCTAATGTAAAATTTTGGACTAACCAGTTGATGAGGATCACAAACATAATCTAGAAGGCTGTGCGATGTAGAGAGTGAAAGCCCTGAAGAGTTCACCAGTTTGAACACAATGATTTAATAAGAAATTAAAACAATAAAGACATTAAGAGAGAAACAACAAGCACACAATTTAACATTTTTAAAAGCAGATAAGGATAACTGCACTGTAATAATGAATGCTCAAGACATGAATGACAAAATTAACATATTTTTTCATGAAAATAACATCACAGAAATAAAAACAGATCCAACAACAAAATATCAAAGTATAGTCAAAAATACAATAAATCGAAACACTCACATCATACCTAACAACAAAAAACAACAATTGAAACGAATGAAACCTCACGCACCTAAATTAAATGCATTACCAAAAATTCACAAACAAAATATACCAATCAGGCCTCTTATTAACTACAAGGATGCACCAGCATACAAACTAGCGAAATATATAGACAACATTATAAGAAATAGTATACAATTTGAAAACCCAACAACAATAATCAACACCATAGACCTAGTTAACAAAATAAAACACAAACACATTCCACACAATACAACATTAGCATCATTTGACATCGAAAACCTATATACAAACATACCAGTAACAGAAACACTTGAAATACTTCGAAAAATGCTTATCAAAAATAACATACCACAGACTCACATTGACGAAATTATACACATTACAGAGATTATTACAAAACAAAATTATTTCACACATAATAATAAATATTATACACAAACTGAAGGATTACCAATGAGTTCACCTATATCAAGTACTGTATATTAGCTGAAATTTTTATTCACAACATAGAACAAACACACATACTAAATACCAACAACAACAAACATGCAGAGAAAATAATGTACTGCCATCGATATGTAGATGACATAATAGTCCTATATAATGGAAACAAAAGACAAATAGAAAACCTACATCAACAACTCAACAAAATATATCCCAAATTAAAGTATACAATAGAAACAGAACATAACCAAGCTATAAACTTCTTAGACATCACCATAACCAAAACAAACAACAGACACGAATTCAAAATATACAGGAAACCCACTACAGCCACAACACACATACACAATTCATCAAATCATCCCATACAACATAAACATGCAGCTTTCCGTACAATGACACACAGAGTAATTAATATACCAATGAACAATGACAACTACACTGAAGAATTAAACACAATAAAATATATAGCACAAGACAATGGATATAACCCTAACATAATAGACATACTAATAAAAAAAGGCAAAACAAACACAGAACAAACCAACACAAACACCACGTGAGAATAAATACATAACATTAACATATCACAATACCAATACTCACAAAATCGCGACTTCATTCAGAAAACTAAAATACAATATAGCATACAAAACAAATAACACAACACAGAAATATCTAAATAATCACATTAAACATTCAAATAAATATAATTCAACTGGAGTTTACAAACTAAAATGCAATAGTTGCCCACATTTTTACATAGGACAGACAGGAAGATCCTTTCACACAAGATATAATGAACATATTAAAGCTATAACCAAACCCTACATCACATCAAATTATGCAGACCACATTATAAACAATAATCATGACTACAATAATATAGAAACAGATATGGAAATTTTACACATCACACCAAAAAGTTCACAGTTAAACATCTTAGAACAATACGAAATATATAAACATACAAAAACATACCCACAACATATGCTTAACACACAATTATAGTTCAATACCCACACATTATTCGACGTCATGATACGTCATAACACACAAACACCAGCCCCCACCATAAGAGCAACATACCCCCACCCCTACAATCGACAAGTGCACATCGCAGAATTCAAGATCACCAGTAGTTCAGGAGACACTGATGAAGACGTAACATCACGTCGAAACAGGATGTCTGTCGAAGGTATATACCTTTTTTAAAATTTTAACACTTTTTAATGAGTGACTAAGTAATTTTATGTTTTTAACAAACAAAGTGTTAACGTGAACTTTAATCAATGAAGAAATTTAGAATTATCCACGGAAAAAAGCTGCGCTCTTACGCTCCAGAATAAAATAAATATTCTTAATATTGCAGTTGTAATCCCCTGGTAGTGGGGAAGAGAAGGCCTGATGGCCTTATCTCTACCAGGTTAAATAAATAAATAAAATAAATAAATAAATAAATAAATAAATAAATAAATAAATAAATAAATAAATAAATAAATAAATAAAATAAATAAATTTGCTGGCCTCAAGAACATTTCTTCATTGGTACAGGAGTAAAGAAATGGAATTTACGTCCTACTCTTCATAAGGGGGTGCCTTAGTATCCTGCAGTGATATTCCTGGTTTGATTCAATAGTTTAATGTTCAGTACGAAGTGGATGAATGGAGACTTATCGATTCTTCCAAAAGAAGTCTGAAGGCAGTGATGAATGCTTTTGCACAATGGCAACAAATATGCTTCGTTACCTGTTAGTCATTTGGTACACATTAAAGAAACTTATGAGAATCTTGAACTACTTACTAAGATAAAATATAAAGACCATAACTGGATGATCTGTGGAGATCTGAGAGTTGTGCATGCTTCTTGGTCAGCAGGCTGGGTATACTAAGTTTCCATATTTCCTCTGTGAAAGGGACAGCAGAGCAAGAAGCAGTCGTTGGGAACAAAAACACTGGCTACAAAGAATATCTCTAGAACCTCACACAAAAGGAAAACCAATAAATACAACTTCACCATGAAGAGAAAAAGGCGGTATAAAGCAACTGACTAAATGTGGAGTTGTAATTATGACAAACTAATAGTTTCGTAAAATATACCTTTAATATTTGCCACAAGGTATGTTTCACTTCATCACTTTTTCATATTAAATTCAATAATGCTACATTCACATTGCTAAAAGCGCCAATGTATGTTGCGAAAAATGGTACATGATAGAGAAAATCTGAGCTGAAATTTGGATTCAAGAAACCATAAATGTAGCATACATTTTTAGAAAAGTTTTTATGACACTTAATTTTGTAGGCCTGTGTTATCGGTATTTCACTTTCAGTCACAAAAATGAAGATTTCAACTTAAAAATTAACAATCAGCAGATAAGTGAGAGTAACTGCACAAAATATCTAGGAATCCACTTTGATTCTAAACTTAACTGGGTACACACACAAAAAAATTGAAGAAAAAATACACAGAAAAGCATATATACTGGAAAGATTAGCAGGAACAAAATTGGGAAACCCAATAGAGAAACTGAACCAAACATACAAAAAATCTACATGAAGTCAATAATAACATATGGCGCAAAGGTCCTTGTAACAGCAAAAGAAAACACAACAAATAAATTAGAGTAACTTTTAAATCAGATTCTCAGAATGATTACAGGAGCAATAAAAACTACAAACACTGCAACAATAAGAATGTTTACAGATAACTGTACTATACAAAATGAGATCAACAAAGAAGCATGTAATATGTGAATGAAAACATCCAGTATGCTAAAATCATTTCATATAAAGAGCAAAACCCAACAAACATTAACAACACAACCAACTTTCATACAGAAGACAGATGTTCTAGTTGAAGATTACAACCTTCAAAACAATGTTAAACCAGTACCACAGCTACTTAACACAATGCATTACAATCAAACCTACAATAGCTGTGTAAACATAAAAGACATTGATAGGAAAAGTGAGGCCAACTTTTTGGAAGCAAAAGAACTAACCTTGAAAACTCTTCAAGATATCTATCCAGAATCAAAATGGCTGTGGATATTCAATGATGGGTCCAAAATAACAACAAATTGCAGTGCTCTAGCAGGAATCTATTCTAAATTATTCTGGCAATATATAACTCTCTGAAGTAACAATACAGCCATTGATGGGGAAATTGAAGTCATTGAGACTACTCTACACAATCTCATTCTCAGAGTACAAATGTTCATTAAAGCTGTGTTACTCATAGATTTGCAGTTGACGGCGATCACATAACTGATGAATGCTGCAAACTATAATATATACTGTATCTTCAATCTAGGCAGATCAACTGGCCAAACCATACTTTGTAAATAGCACAAGACTTAATAAAAGCAGCTTTCAGAAACCAGCAACTAAAAAATGATGAAAATGTAGCAAATGGAAAGAAATGGGAAAACATCCAGCAACTCTATGGAAAAGGGAAAGATTGTCATGACCAAGGAATACCTACTAATTTGCAATAAACTTAACCCCACAAAACAACAAAAGAGAGATGCAGTGTAACTGTACTGGGAAGCTGGAAGGAAAAAGACGACAATGTCAAATCCTGCCATTGGAAAAATAAATAAATACATAACAAGCAAGTAAATAAAAATAAATAAATAAATAAATAAAATAAATAAATAAGGTATTTTTAAGATCAGTACCAACCAGACGAAGACCATGGTTATCAGAAGAAAAATAAAGAGGGTAAATCTGCGAAATCGAAATGAGGCAGTAGAACAAGTGGACAGCTTCATATACTTGGGGTGTACTATAAGAAGTAACATGAGCTGCTGCCAGGAAGCAAAAGCAGGATAGCAGTGGTAAAGGAAGCTTTTAATAGAAAAAGGAGCATCTTCTGCAGACTTCTGCAAAAGGAATTAAGGAAGAGACTAGTGAAGTACTTTGTGTGGAGTGTGGAATTCTATGGGACAGAAACATGGACTTTATGTTGAAGTGAAGAAAAACGAGTGAAAGCATTTGAAATGTGGATATGGAGAAGAATGGAGCATAAGAAATGGACAGACAGAATAAGAAATGAAGCTGTGTTGGGAAATGTGAGTGAAGAAAGAATAATAATGCTCAGACTGATCAGGAAGAGAAAAAGAAACTGGCTGGGTAACTGCCTACTGAAGGATAGATGGACAGGAGAAAAGTTTGGGGCACAAGAAGATGCCGGATTATAGACAACATGAAATATATGGATCATATGCAGAGATTAAGAGGAAGGCGGAAAATAGGAAAGATTGGAGAATGCTGGGTTAGCAGTGAAAGACTTGCACTTAGGCAGAAAACTATGAATGAATGAATGAATGAATGAATGAATGAATGAATGAGTGAATGAACGAATATTATTTTATATTATATTACACAAAGTAGGGATGATTTTTTAAATTTACATAGTACGTGAAATACTTATAGTCAGCCATAATTTAAATACAGAAGAGTTTAGCTAGGAGCTATATGCGCAATTTTATCATAATAGTGGATAATAATATTCCTTTACTTTTTAGGTAATTACTACATTACAAATTTTCGTTAACAACCTGCCACAGAACAGCTTGCCATGTTGGTTGGTGAAGCAATCCTCCATGTGCTGAGATTGTAGAGAAAAGAGTCTGACCTGCAGACTTGCGAACTGCTGGTCGAGAGTCAACACACAAATCACCTGCAACAACACAACACTGTCACAGCAATTCAATATCAGTGTCCAACAGATGTCATTTTGTTTGCAAGGAATTTATGTTATTTTAAATTGCCATACAGTTATGAAATTCATTTTTAGACATCTGAATAGGATGAACATCAAATATTTAATTTAGAGTGAACATCAATTATGTAATATATCGTACTGATACGAAAAGTAATGATTTAATAATGAATTTTTAATACTTTGTGAAAATAAGAGAACTGAAAAATCAGCATGTCGGCAAACAGCTATAAGCAGAGTAAAAATGTATTACTTAAAATTAATAACACAATCAAAAAAACTCTGTACAATCTAAAACAAACCTGTTGGGCATGTTCTTAACAAATATATTGCCTACAAAATCTGTGTAAGTGCAATTTGTGACTGTTTACATTTGTAACACCATCTCCTCTTGGTGCTCAAGACACCTACTATTGTCAACTGTGGTTTATCTGTTTTTGTGTACAGATTCGAAATGTCCCATCTGACTGCTACAGTGAGTGAACATGCAAATAATTACCAGCAAATCTATGCGTAGTCTCTACCATCAGCCTATCAGTATGAGTTCGAGTCCCAGTCAGGCCCAGGATCTTTTACTGAAAAATCACATGATTGTATTTCGGGTTTTTCTCAGGGTTCTTCCATTTCCACAACCTACAGCCATCAACATCGTTCTGACAACATCTTTCCATTTCATTTCATATTCATTAATTCATTAGCATTCCTCCAATCCCAGTCAATGATGCACTCTGGATAATCAGTCCTCCACAGTCCTTAGCACAAGAGAATTAAGTGCTGGAACTTCTTGATCGATCAATCAATCAATCAATCAATCAATCAATCAATCAATCAATCAATCAATCAATCAAAAATTCTCAAGCAGATTTAAAAAGAAGTGACTACTCTGATATTAATTTTATTGTTGGAAAATAACTGAGAATTTATGCTTGCCATATTTAGCACGCTGTAAAACATAACCATAGGCCATCTGTTTGTCATCTGGGCAACACTGTATGTACAGCCTTCGACACGGGAACTGGTTGCTGTTCAGAGACTAAGTCCTACCTCGGAATAGCTTGGGAATCATCATGTACGCTGTGTTCACTCACATGCGTTTCTTTAATTTCAGTGTCATTTTACTCTTAATACAGCAGATGTAAAATGTGTATTTCAGTCAAGAACGATATTCTATAACTTTATTTTGTACAAGTGGTAAAACCCATGGCTTATAATCATAATGTCTATTTTATCTGAAAGAAATTTTTATACATTGTCTAAACACTTATGACTGATTTTAATGAATTTTATTATGGTTTCATCATTGGGAAGTTATGGTAGATAAAGTGGATAATTTTACACAAAGAACTGAAATTGCAATCTCCTAAAAAAAAAAAAAAAAAAAAAAAAAAAAAAAAATCTGCATCATCACATAATGAATCTAAGTAAAAAATAAACATTTAATATGAAATAAAGAGCCTTTTTCCCAAAAATTAATAAAATATTCATAATGGTTCCTTAAACCCTCCACTATAACTACAGGGCATGCAGTTGTGGTCGAAAGAAAAGCATGCATTCCATTCAAACATTGTAGGCAATAGATCCATTTTATACGAGTGTAAAACATATGACTTGTAAGTCATAATGCTAGAGTTCGAATCCCAGTTACTTGAAAGGAATTTGTATATTTTTATAGGCATCATATTATTTCAATGATTTTAAGTTCATAATTGGATAGTTAACATGCAGATCAGTATAGCCTATACAAAATACATGGAATAATATTTAGTAGCCTAACTTCTTAATTTATACTAGAAATAAATTCAGTTCGGTAAATGTACCCAGTATACAATAAATAACATTTAAACCTAAAATATGGGAAGATAAAAAAACAGTTGTTCTGAACCATTTCCTTTCAAAGAAATTCGATGTTGGCCTAACCATTGTTTGTTATTCTATGAGGTTATCCATCACTTATGTATAAGTGGTAAACTTCATGGACAGTTGTGTTGCTGCCACGAATTCGAGTCTTGAATAATATAAAGTAATTCAATTATCTTTTTGCTATTTTTACTTGCTTTCATCTGATCATATTTTGAAATAATGTTCCTATAATATTAATATATAATGTTGTAGGCAAGCAAAATTACAGAGCTGGAAGTTCAAATTTAAACCAATACCACTGCATGCTAATGCATTAAAAGTATTTTAAAATTTATACATACATAAAGAGAATCGAAACTCGGGCTTTGGAATGGGAAGAAAGAACTCTACCACTAAGCCATAAAGGCTTTGTAAGGAAATTGTTCTTTCGTGACATACAAATATGTCGCTGGTACAACTTGGCTTCATCCTTGATGCCTAATTTTTTCCCATGTGCATTGTGTATTAACTAGAACGACACTTAGACAAATTCATGTTACAGGAGAATGACCATTTTCCATGTCAAAGGGATACAATACAAATGGTTCACAGTATCGACATCTGACTTGGCTGCATTACAGAAGGATATTTTTTTCTGTTCTGTTTGCAGTGTCAAGTGTTGTACATTGATACATGATTTGTATTTCTTAGATCTTCAACTTCTGTCATTTTACATTCATGTACACAATTGGCAAGCTCGATACTAGTGAATCTCATTACCTACAATAATATTTCTTCTTATGGTTGAAATAACTTACTGAAATAATTAAACATTTCACTACATCTGGTTGTTTCCCTACATGAACTTCAAACATTGACCGAATTAAATATTTTTTTTGCAACACTTACTTGCTTGCAATGTATTGCCTAAATTGGCAGTTACCACGAAAACCTAATTTCTCATCCAACATAGTAGGTATTCTAGACAGTTCTCAAATAAAGCGAAAATATCTCGAATTAGTGATAGATTGTCATTTATTTTCCTCCCCTCTTTTGTATTCTTATCATCAAATTTTAGGCAATGGCATTATGGTGTTATGCTTATGAAGCACATCGTGTATTTCCGACAATGAATAGTGTTTATACAGACGAAAAATCTCGTATTTCTGTTTCAACATTGCAATCTATTTTGATGGTGAGGGTGAATTTCTCTCATAGTTGTTCAGAGTTTTATGACATTATATTGAAAAACAAGGCTGATCTTCGAAAAATTGTCACATCAGAGAAAAACTTCTGACATCCTTCTAATTCAAATTCTCAACAGAATTGTTCAACTAGCAAGTACTGAGAAGAGAGTTACGGATACGACTATATGAGGTATGATCTTCACATATACTTAATATACTCTACTGAATGCTGTTTAACTGTGAAAACTAAACTAACATTATAGAGTTTGGAGGTCGTTGGATTTTTATCTGTTGAAATCTTATATTTTTAAAAGTTGCAAAATTGTTCTTCTTGTTTTATCACTGGCCTTGTTAATTGAATGATTAACAATTCACATGCTATTTTGGTGTCATCTGAAAATAGAAGAGGCAGCAACAATCAATTATGTTTATGCAAAAACGTCGTGTTTACGGTAATTTCTAGGTGTTTCATTTTCAACTCATAACTTTATGGTATTATGGTCACATAATAAATTATATATCAATTATCAATTATACTGATCGATATCTACGTAAAACAATCAGATTATTGTCAGCAGGATTCCTGAATATCTGTGAAATTACATGGTTCATGTATATTATTTAATAATACAACAGTAATAATAATGTTTACAGTAAATCTACTGTGGCTTAAAGACAATATAAATTGAAATACAGGAAATTTATTCAGACAATTAACAACTGTCACGATATTAGGTCTTCTACATGCAGTATACAGCTAACTTCCAAATAACTGTGAGCCAATTTCATTCCTTACCCACTAGGGTACAGTTTCACATTTATTTCTCTGTAGATGGTGCCTTTTGTGAGAAGGAATAGCTATTCACAAAATATACATCAAGACTCTGTCGGTACTTCAAATATTCCATAATATAACATTTTGTTTCTTGAAATAAGTATATAAAGGTCTGAAAAAGGAAGAACAGGACAGCGGAAACTAAAGAATGAATAATTACAAGTTCATATAAAAATACAGCCATTATGCATAAAAATGGCAATGCTTACTTACCTAACCTGGCATAAAGGCACATCCAAAGTTTATCAAATGGTGGCATGTTTGGTGTTCCAGGAAAATCAGGAAACACTGCTGTATCCCCAGACAAAGACTGACAGAGTTTTTCCTGATTCTGGTAGAAGTAGTCTGATATGTTCCACTACGAAAACAAAAATCGATTATTTTTCACTTGCAGCATCAGCTTAGTAAATTTCTTCAAATCGAAATAATTTGGTTATGTGGAAGTTAAGCAACAATGCTTCTCATAACATTTATTCCCTAACTATATTTCTCATCCTGAAAATAATTGATGTACCATAAGTCCCACAGCAGTGAGAGAAATGTTGAGTTCCTGAGTTTGGGATCCAAATTTAGCTGCTGTGTCAACACAGAGGGGAAGGCATCTCCATGGCATTACAGGTAGGAAGTCTGTTACTACCAGTTGCAGGCACTGGAATGCCACACGAATTAGGTTCTCCCTGTGGATCATCAAGCAGAAAATTTAGACACATGTTTTATTCTTAGATTCCTCTATTAACTCTTCAATTCCCTGTCTCACCTACAGGTATAGCCACTTCAAATCCATATAAATTACCGTGTGAATAAAATTTTAGTTTAGCATTAATGAAATTGGCCTTGAGCAACTTTCCCTTGTTGGAGAAACAGAATATAATTTCAATTATTAACATACTCAGACTTCAAAAATAGGGAAGAAAATATGGCTGCGAGTAAAAATACCAATGCCAACACTTCTTCTTGTTCTAGAAGTAAAAGTATCAGTAAAGATAGGTGTAAATTTGTAATATATACATAATATTTGATTTGAAATTATAATTTAATGGTTCATAGCAAAAAATAACCGAAACAGATTCAGCAAGCTGTCAATTTCCTAGGAGAAAAAACAAGTCTCACCTACAGGTGACAAGGGGCATTCACGATATAATATTTGCTGTTCTTTCTTTGTAGCCTGGAAGTTTGTGAAATTGTAAGGTGTTGATAAATATCTTCAAACAGAAGATGTACCTGTTAAGGACATAATCTTAATAACTCTCAAGATGGCGACAGGACTGGTGAGGAAAATGGCGACGAGGCAGAACTAAACCTGAACCATTTCCCTGCAAGCATGCTTATTACAACAAATTGTCGTGCGCCGGTCTCCGTTGACGTCCCTCTGCTGAATGCTATAGTTGCAGGTGTAGAGAGGGGAAACAGGAGTAACAAGACAAGATAGGCCGAAGTGCGTGTGTGGTAATGATATTGCGATGTTGAAAGAAAAAACTCTGGTTACAGATACAGATATTTATTTCAATAATTAGTTTCTCCACTGGGTCGTGGGCAGGGGAAACGGGAATGTCCTTAAGAGAATCTCGAATATTGTAATATTTGTTCCTATGACTCTGATTGAGACTAGTTGAAGATGTGACGGAGCTAGGATGAGAGATATAAGAAGTTAGGGGTAACGGGAGTGTCTGGAAAGAGGTGAAATTAAGCTTGCTCGAAAGAAAAGGGAGCGACTGTGGTGAGTAAGAGGGAGATGTGAACTAGGCACCTTCACCTATCGAGCTCGCAAACATGGCCCGCGACTCTGACCACTGCAGGGGGTTTGAAGGAAGGGCTAGGGTTGAGCAAGCCGGGGTGAATGTGGGAATTCGAAGCCAGGAATAGTGGATGAGAGGTGAGGGAGTGAAGCGCTCAGAGGTGAAGAGAAGTTGTTAGTTTGAAGATTAGCGGAGCTCTGAGTTCTAGCGCAGTAGACACACGCTTATAAAGGCGTGGATAGGCTGGCTCCCCCACCCGTCACGTGACTAGTGACGTCACATTGACGCGGATCAATGGGGAGGAGGCATTTCCCCCACTCACGATGCGTGTCTCGCCTGACTGCCCTCTTGCGGATTTCAAGTGAACTACTTGGGTGGGCTGCAGTAGCAGGGTGAGTGATGCAATATCGACAAGACAAAGTAGCCGGTCATTGCGAGTAAAATGTTTCTACTACCTGGGTGGCCAACCGTACTCCCCTCCTTCAACAAGAGCGGCGATGGTGGAAGGCAGGAGGGGATGACTGTCTGCTCTCTGAGATTCACCATGTGGCGGACGAAACTATAAATTAGGGAAAGTCGAGGCAGGCTCGCAAGGAGCATAATAAAGGAATCACAACAAGATGAAGTAAATGTGACATCCTCAGCAGATCAAGACAGCAGAAGAAAATTCATCAAAACTGTCTTTCATCTTCACTTCCTGAGCAAGGCAAGAAAATTAGTGAATGAATAGCAGTGCATCACAGATAACACTTGCATTGCAGAAGAAGAGAAAAAGAGTAAAACAACTAGGGTACCAGAAATTGCATAGAGGAAATAGGTGGATGATGAACGTGTATTTACTGATATCAGAAACAGGTGATGAAGAATAATTTATTATAAATAGCCATGAATCTAATCCAGTGGTGACCAACTCATCTGCTCTTACGAAGCCCTGTGTGCACTCACGAACAAAAAAGAGCAACGTTGACATTGCAGGCATTGAGACAATCTCTCGCGCACTGCTTGTGTGTAGCAAAGAGTGTGCTTGCAATGTTCAATGCTTCGATTTCTAATTCACAGATGATATTTTCGACATGACTGTCATGATGTCAATCTGTACTCCTTACACAAAATCGCGAATTGTACATTACTGCACAAGTGATACTGTGTGAGGTAACCAGTCAGTAACAACTGCCAAATATGCCTATACTTTTAACAGCCATCAGAGGTAGTCGCATCCAAAAATGTTCAATACAAAATACGAAAATAATTAGGAAAATAGTTGGAAGGAACATTTGTTACAAGGACAACAGGGTCGCTAAATGGCATTATAAAAGTATTATACCAGATCTCTCTAATAGTCATGAAGTGATCCCTGTATGTAAAGTGGAGAAAATTGCAGTTGTGGAAGGGAAAAGCACAAAGATTCAAGTAGATTGTCCTGCATTGATCTAGAAATACAATAAAATTTATTTAATAATTGCTGGGCAGATTTGATCGTTTCAACAAAAATGTAGATTTAGAGTTGGCCACCAAGAGTAAAAATGATGGTTTCCTGTATTAGTGGTGATACAGAAGAACATGTGAAGGAGAATTGGAGACAGAGAAGATTTGCTCTTTGCAATAAAGACACAAGAATCACGTGCGAGAAGTGTCACAAGTTGGTCTGCAATTGCAATGCTGGTATATATGGGGTATTTCAAAAGTCAGTTCGAACATTAAAATGCTATAAACATTACAATATTTGAGATAGGGAAAAAAACAAAAACATCACAGTGTTGGGCAAACAACGGGGTTTGGTTTTCATTTGTTTCCTTTCACATTCCACAGTTGCTATAGTTATAATTTTGTTGATCAGTGATTTTACCTACTGTTACAAAAATTTGTAAGTTTCAAACCATGGTTCTATCACTAAATGTTAGAATACAGCTGATGCAATGCTACTATGAAAGCAATAGGAGTCTTACTCAAATTCTGAGAAAAAAAGAACTCTTAACAATTTAAGAGCAGGCCCATGTTCTATTCGTAATTATGAGAATTTAATCAGGAAGTCTGAAGAAACTGGTTCTGTTGCTGATAAGAAGAAATCTGGAAGACCACAGGTAATCAATGATGTCACTGTTGCTGAGGTGCCTCATGCAAATAATGAAATAAGTAGAAATAATTATTATGGAATTAGTAGTGTTGCTCACGTGTCCAGGCAACTTCAGACGAGTAATAGCACAGTTTGGAGAATTCTAAGAAAACATCTTAATCTGTATCCATATAAATTAAAACCAACGTTTGCACTAAAAGAAAGTGACAAGTGGGAAAGATATGATTTTGCTTTATTTGTACTAGCAGAGATTGCAATTAATAATGATTGGTTCGACAGACAAAGCACACTGTGATGTTTTTTCTTAATGGTGGAGTTAACACGCATAATTGCAGACTGTGGTCGGAAAATGACCCTCAGACTTCAATTCAACGAGGTCTTCATGATTTCAAAGTTACTGTAAGGTGTGGCTTCACTTCACAATTCATAATTGGCCCATTTTCTTCGAAGAAGACAATAATGGAATAAGACAGACTGTTACAGTAAATGGGGAGCGCCGCTACAGCATGTTACAGAACTTCGTTATCCCTACACTGAGGAATCAAGATATTGAAAACATAATCTTCATGCAAGATAGCACTCCACCCCACATCTTTATCCCTGCAAAACAATTAATTACGCAAATGTCTGGCGATCGTGTCATCAGTAGGCACTTTCGAACAATGTGGCCTCCACGATCTTCAGATCTCAATCCAGCCGACTTTTGGTTGTGGGGTTACCTTAAAGAACGACACATACAACAGCCCTACTGCAACTGAAAGATGCCATCTCCAAGATATTATCTGCAAAATGCTGTGTATTGTCTCCTAGACAGAATGCTGTACGTTGAACAAGAGAACAGCGGACATCTTCCCAATGTTTTGTAAACCCCGTTGTTTGCCCAACACTGTGATGTTTTTGTTTTCTCCCTATCTCAAATATTATAATATTTATAGCGGTTTAATGTTTGAACTGACTTTTGAAATAACCTATACATTCCAAACCAAGAAAGTCAAATAAAGAAGTATGTCAAAAATAATAATAATGTTACATACAATATAAAAAGTAACTGTGTTGTTTATGTACATTATGTGGTATGCTTGAGGCGATTGCATTATTAGACAATATGACTGTAAACTGAACCACTAGATTGTTTGAAATGTTACTTATATTGCCTCGTGTCATTTGTAGGTGACACCCCTCCAAAGGACATACATATTGGAATTTCGAAATAAAACATTTTTAAGAGAATATCTGGACCCTCAATGGCACATATCATTGAAAATAACTGAAATTAATTTTTTAACCTGTCACTGGGAATTGACGGGTTAATACTTCTTTTCTCCAACTGTAGTCAAAATGAGAGAGAACCAAGCGAGGTGGCTCAGTGGTATTGTATCACAGTCTACTATATACAGTCACGAAGGTTGAGTTTTGAGGGTGCTAGAAACAATAGACTGTGACGGTACTATTTTGCATTGCCTGTAATGAGGCGATATTAGCGATCCTAGTGGTGAGCAACTATCTAATGTTTGCATATTTACTACGTATTGAGCTTTGCAACTGTATATACTAGACTGTGATTGCATTGTATTTATTTACATTCCATGATATTAGTACATTGCTTGACAACTAGAATGTGGAACATGTCAAAAGAATCTTAGTAGTACTATACTATTAATTATAGTCACAGTCTAGTTGAAATATGTACAGAAAAGTTTTACAATATAGTCTACTAGTACAACACAAAGGTTTAGTATCAATATTTAATAAAAGACAGAAATATTCATGAAGTATTGTTGAATGTCATAAATTCACCTACAGAATAGAAGGCATGAAAAATTATGTACTTCTTTAATTTTGCCCTAAATAATCTTATGTTTTCATTTTTTTTATATCCTTAGGGAGGCTATTACAAATTTGTATTGCCATATAACGCACTCCTTTTTGATAGCACGATAGACTTGTTGATGAGTATGAAAGTCATTTTTTGACGTATATTTATGCATTGAACTGTTGAATTAGTTACAAAGTTTTCATGATTCCATACGAGGAAGATTATTAATGAAAAAATATACTGACAAGCCATGAGTATGGCACTGAACTCGCAATTCAGAAGGTCGCAGTTTGAAACTCTGGGATCAGCCAATCTGATAGGGTTTCTAGTGGCAAATGCCGGATTGGTCCACAGACTGACAGATGCCAGCCACTTCCAACAGACAGTAGCGGCATGTATAATGAATATGAAGAAAACATCCAGTCTGATAATGAAAACGTAGTTCAGCAGCATCACAACACTGATGTGCGTTAAAATGTCAAGAAATAAAGATATAGAAATCCACATTCAGTTCGAAAATAATCAGAAAGTTTAATGAAAGATATATTAATTCCATATATTACAGCATAAAGTAGCCCTGGGAATTAAGCCCCTTCTCTCTGTTTACAAGCAAAACTTGTTACATCAATATCAGTGGCGAAATTCACATCTTTAATCAATCACAATTCCTGTCCATATTAATAAACGGTTTTTATGTTTCTTTAACCTGCAGGACTTTATCTCATTTTAATAAAAACTGTACAAAGGAAATAACTAAATTATTCTCTTAAACTACAAATGGAAAGCGCACAAGAACTGAAAATACTTACTTGATTAGTCCTATTTAAATACAACATCATTCAGTGTTACTCAAGTTCATTTGAGGGTGGACGAAATTTGCTTGTTAATAATTTGTATAGGCCTATATTTGGTTCACAAGATATCAGTGAAAGTATGAAAACCCAAACTAGATCAAAATCTGTAAGGCTTGAATGAATATCACAAGAGCCAACATTGTTCATTGCTGTTAAAATTAGATCATCTCTCCTAGTAAATATGATTAATTGTGCAGTGTTGCTAACATGTAATGCAAGTGAAAACCACAAGAAAAAAAACTGTACTTTTAATTTTTAATTGACTTTCAATATCAAACCCCATTTCCCCTTCTCTGTTCTTAAATTTTAAATACATTTTGTTTCTGAGAGCACATTTCATCAGTTGCTGCAATGAGGCAACTCATCCCTCATGTAAGGGCTTCATAATTATTACAATTTGCTGTGGAATTCGGTAACTAACTCTTCCAATGTTTTCAATATTTAATTCGAGAAGTTCATTACTTATGTTTCATAACTTTTAGCTTCGTTATTGATGATAATTACTATCGCAGCATATTCATAAAATTCATATTCACTAAAATGCCATCTCATATTTAAGTTATATATTTGTAAATTACAAATCTGCCACTATGGTGTTCTTCCTGAAAGCAAAACTTATTCTAGTTTTTATGCCTTGTGGAAATTGTGGCGCGATTGACTTCCCATGATGAGCCTGCCTTATACAATCCATCACTGAGCAACAGTTACCTTAGTGGCTACTCCTATCGAATCAAAACATTACTGTTTAACCAGGAAAGTTGGAGTGGGGAGATAAGGGTTAGTTGGCAGTGACTCATTTGAGGTGTTAATGTCCAAGACTTGTACAAAATATAATATATATCCACTTATGCACATTGTGAACTTCACATTCTTCTGAATATCAATCAAATGAATTTTGAATGAAAAGAGTACAACATTCCTAGGTTACAGAAATATGATTGGTTTTCTCTTCTCACAAATTCATATGTTCATATGTTCCTCCAAAAATATAATGCTTAAAAATATTTGCAATTCTGCAAAGCCAAGAAATGATGAGAATGCATATCAGCATGATTCTGAGCTACTTATTTTTTTACTTAAAAATTTGGTTTTCAAGTGAACTCTTATTGTCAACTCGTTTGAAAATGTTAAAAAATGAACTAATATTTAATTAATCTAGTGAAAAATATTACCATATATGTTTAACCACAGTGTCTTTATTACAAAATGTTATGATGTCCATCTCTTTTTTATAAAAACAATTCATGTGCAACATTCATGATTATACAACAGTTCAACCTACAACCTGGCCCCTCTATGACAATATGAATAGTTCAACATTATGCAAACTGAATTTTCATTGATAGGTTACAAATTTAGACAGTATAACTTACCCATGATGATCAGACACAGCACCTATGATTCCAAGTACCAATGGCCAGCCATGGGACAATGTTTCTCCTGCTCCATGTAACACCTGCAGAACACACTCCAATTGGCGCTGACGAACATCGCCATGAGGCACAGAAGACAATTCTGAGAGGGGTCCAAGTAGTAATGTTTGAAGTTTCTGGAACATACATAATGTAACAATATCAACATTTACCCAAAAATGAGGTTTGCTTACATTAATGGAAAGACTGTATGTATAAAGATTAATATTCAATAACATGATGACTGTGAATTCTTTCTTTCTATCCACATCTGTGGAGTAAAGGTTAGCGCATCTGACAATGAAACCAGATGGCTTCAGTTTCGAATTCCAGTCGGGGAAAGTTACCTGGCTGAGGTTTTTTCTGGGGTTTTCCCTCAATCAAAAATGAGCAAATGCTGGGTAACTATCGGTGCTGTACCCTGGACTCATTTCACCGGCATTATCACCTTCATTTAATTCAGATGCTAAATAACCTGAGATGTTGCTACAGCATCATAAAATAACCCACTAAAAAAAATTCTTTCTTTCTAAAATTAATTTAACAATGCTGTATCAACTGCAAAGTTATCAATTACAATGAGACCAATATTCACCATAAATTGACATTCGGGTTACAATCTGGGACAACTCTGAAAAAAACCCAACCCAGTTATCAGTCAAAACGTGATTCAAACCCATACTCAAGCACAGCCTTAGATCACTCCCAGATTGTCCTGGAGCCTTGGCATGGCCTATTTTAATAGGTTGGTATTGGGAAAGTGCTGTGCCACTAACATGTTAGTTACAGTTTTAATAACTTGCATTATTGATGTATAGTCTTATTTTAATTACTTATTAGAAATAATCAAGTGCTGCTCACCATTATGTCACATGATTGAAGTGTTTACCCTCTGCACTTAAAAATGCGCCAATTCTGTTTGAAAAGTTTGCAGACAACGAATACCATGTATTTGCACTCTTTTCACTAACTTAAAGGATTGTTTGTGTATTCTGGGATAATTATGAAGAAATTTCCTCTTGCAGAAATTTTAAAAATTATTTTTTACAACTGTCATAAATGAATATTCTTTGTTCTATATTATATCGAATTCTCACCATATTACACAAAGAACCGCACACAAAGCAATAAAACGTATCAAACTAGCACCACACTCAACTTAACTGCATACAAAATCTGTTATCAGATAACATGACTCAGACCGGCCGACAAGGAACACAAGTTCGACCAGTTTGGCTGTTTCAAAATAACATAACCAGCAGACACTCAATACAAATCAAGAGACAAAATTGAGGACTGAAAAGTCTATTGTGGTAAGTACCAAAAGCATATTTCTGAGATAATCAACGAAAACTTTATATTCTTTTAATGCAGTGTAGAACATGGAAAAAAAAAAAAAAAAAAATCATATGATGGATTCTTAATCAGTAGGCCTACATCAATCTCACAAATTTTTTTACAAATCGGTGATTTCAGTAAAAATGTAGAACATTTCCATGCAATTTTACAGAATATGGTAAGTACCATTACATATACACAGCAAAATATGGTAAATGTGCAGGGAAATCAACAATACAACACGTCATAATCTTTTGCTTAAAGGTACTTAGTTATATTGGGCTCATAATGCACTATTGAGAGAAAATAACACCCTTACATGAATAAAAAATATTGATCTTCGAATGTAATGAGGTTAGAGTTTTCTGGGCTAATAGGCCGTGTTCTACTGGTGATGTAACGACCAGACGTTTTGCCTACAACTGCGGCAGACGTCATCAGTGATGAGGCACTCTGGGGCATAGTGATTTCTTCAGCATGCCAGAGACAACTGGTGCTACGATTGGTTCCGTGTCATGATTTATAGGGGGAACTGGCTGTGGCTCACTGTTCATAGTGCAGTCTGCTCCGGGGTTTTGTTGATGGCAGTGCAGTCTGTGCCGGCAGTTTCAATGATATGGTTGCAGACCGTGGTTTTATGTTAGTGTTTCTAAGTGCAGGATACCACACTTTATTTACTTTCAAACCCTCTTCCTTCCTGTTGAAATTGTCTCTGTGTTTATATATTTCAATGGCCTCACGGTGTAGCCTAGCGTGAAAGTGTGAGGTGCTGCTCAGTGTATCAGTATCCTCAAACCGGACGTTGTGGTCGCCTTCCTGGAACACATGTTCTGCTACTGCCGATTTGTCTATATGACCTAACCAACAGTTACTTTTGTGTTCTTTGATACGGGTTTTGATTCTCTGTTGTGTCGTGCCGATGTACACCGAACCTAAATAACTTCCATCCGCAGATACAATTTACAATGGAGATAGAAAAGGATGGGCAACTACCTTTTCTAGACGTACTGGTGTGTAGAAATACGGACGGCTCCCTAGGTCATACAATCTTTAGAAAATCTACACACACAGACAGTAACCTACATAAGGACCCCAATCGCCATTCCGGACAGAAGCGAGTTATGTTGAAAACTCCTGTTCATCGAGCCCAACGCATATCTGAGCCACAGTATCTGCAGCAAGAAATAGGCCATCTCACTTCTGCACTGGAGGCCAATGGCAATTCTTCACAGGAGATCAAGAGGTCCTTAAATCCAAGAAAGAAGACATCGACCAGTCCTAGCCAAGGTCAAGCCAACAAGAGAGGTACGGCATTCCTGCCTTATGTTAAGAATGTCACAGACCGCATTAGCAGGATCCTCAAATGCCATAGCATGGAAACTGTGTTTTTGCCAATCAAACAGATGCGCTATATGTTACGGTCGGCCAAGGACACACGTGATCTTCTGTCGTCTTTTGGAGTGTATAGGATTCCTTGCTCGAACAGTTTGGTGTACATCAGCACGACACAACAGAGCATCAAAACCCGCATCAAAGAATACAAAAGTAACTGTTGGTTAGGTCATATAGACAAATCGGCAGTAGCAGAAAATGTGTTCCAGGAAGGCGACCACAACGTCCGATTTGAGGATACTGATATACTGAGCAGCACCTCACACTTTCACGCTAGGCTACACCATGAGGCCATTGAAATATATAAACACAGAGACAATTTCAACAGGAAGGAAGAGGGTTTGAAAGTAAATAAAGTGTGGTATCCTGCACTTAGAAACACTAACATAAAACCATGGTCCTCAACCATATCATTGAAACTGCCGGCGCAGACCACACTGCCAACAACAAAACCCCTGGAGTGGACTGCACTGTGAACAGCGAGCCACACCAAGTTCCCCCTATAAGTCATGACATGGAACCAATCGCAGCACCAGTTGTCCCTGCCACGCTGAAGAAAACACTACACCCCAGAGTGTCTCACCACTGATAATGTCTGCCGCAGTTGTGGACGAAATGTCTGGTCATTACATCGCCAGTAGACCACGGCCTATTAGCCCGGAAAACTCTAACCTCAAAAAATATTAAATGCACATCTTTATAGTTACTACTTTTAGTTTAATTTACTGGATTAATACAAAATACCCATTACATTTTTTTTAAAGCTAGCACTAGCTACTGTTACATAGTTCCACATAAAATGGTTTCTACTGTTTATCAATATGTATAATCCCACATATTTCTCAATACCTTTTTCTTTTCTCATCAGGCAGTCCCTTCTTGTTTTATAGTTACTATATTTACTACTTTTAGTTTAATTTAATGGATTAATACAAAATACCTATTACATTTTTTATAGCTAGCACTAGCTACTGTTACATAGTTTCACATAAAATGGTTTCTACTGTTTATCAATATGTGTAATCCCACATATTTCTCAATGCCTTTTTCTTTTCTCATCAGGCAGTCCCTTTTTGTTTTTCTAGCATGAAACAAACTGAATTACATCATCGAGAGATTTCCCTTCTTTCTAACACACTATGTATTTCGTATGATTGAATTTCACTATCATCAAGCGATTTTGCTTCTTTCTAACACACTATGTCTTTCCTATTATTCAATTTCACTATCATCGAGAGATTTCCCTTCTTTCTAACACACTATGTATTTCGTATGATTGAATTTCACTATTATCAAGTGATTTTCCTTCTTTTTAACACACTATGTCTTTCCTATGATTCGACTTCACTATCATCGAGAGATTTACTATATTATCCACCACTGTGGAGTAATGGTAGCATGCATGACCATGAAACGAGTGGGCCCAGTTTCAAATCCTGGATGGGACAAGTTACTTGGTTGAGGTTTTTTTTTTTTTTTGCCCATTAAGAACAAATGCTGGGTAACTTTCAGCGCTTGGATCCTGGATTCATTTCGCTGGTATTATCACCATCTCGTTCAAATGCTAGATAACTATAGCAATTGATAAAGTGTCCTAAAATAACCAGTTAAAAAATATACTATGTCTTTCCTATAATTCACTTTCACTAAGACTTTCACTACAGCAGGTTTATCATCTGTTATTTTAATGACTGAGGCAGATGATATGTGAAGTTTTGCTGTATTAAGTAGCTGCGAAGAAGCTGCATCATAATCCTCTAACAACCTGACAACATGGAAAGACTGCTGGTAGTCAGTACCTGCAATCATTTTTTCAACATCTTCGGGCACTATACAACTTGTTATTTTCTTGCACTATTCTGTAAGTGCAAAATCTGTTACATGCTAAATAGCTGTGACCAGATGTTAAAAATTTATATTGCATGGATTTGAATACACCTTTTGCCACTAGATACATGAACAAAAACACACAACCATACAGTTCTTATTCTGCTCAGTTTAGATAAGATTGTTCTTGTTTGTAAGAGTTTAAAGATTGAGAACTCGAAACAAGCAAGAGGCAATTTCGTTTGCTTCTTATTCTGATGTGCTCTCAGGCATATATACACATGTAACAATCATTCGTGTCTGCCACATGTACCCCAAAATTATAGCAGCCAACTTGTCGGGAATAAAACATGTTTGTGTGCATCAGAGAATGGATGAAAATGACTTTTGCAGGTCATTCAGAAGTGCAAGTATTGAAATTTTGAACTACTTGCACCACACACTTAGTTAAGCGCTCTTAGCAATGAATTGTCCTTGGTATTTATTCCATTTCACCGATTTTCATACTTACCATATTTGACATTTTCAGTCCTCAATTATAAAACTTTAAAATTTTTCTGAAAAACTGCATTACATTGCTTATAATTATCAAACCTGGTTGTCACGAAGTGGAGGTTGATATTTGTGCTGCAAAGCAGCCTTCACGAGATATGTAACAGCCTCTACACCCCATTCTCGCATTCGTATGTGTGGATGCTGGCACACCTCAAGAAGATGATTAGTAAGAGGTCTCCACAATACCTCAACACGGGGCAAGTTTACCAATCCAGTCTCTAGTAACTTGGCCACTGCAAAGAGTGATGGCTCCTGAAATAATGAATAATATTACACATAACAGTATACAATATAACACAATTCCATTGTACATTATATGTCACCTGTAACATATCCAGAGTAAATTTTCTGGTAAGTAGTGTTTAAAATTCGTGGTAGAGTCAATGAGAATTATGATTCACGGAACCTCACAGTTAATATTAATAAAGAGCAATTCCACGTGTGATTGACTGACATTTACAGTACATTTTGGCAGCAAAATGTCTACCTATATTGTTTAATAGATTGAAATTAAAATGTGTCATCTCATGATTTGATAAAGGAAAGTGTACAGTTAAGCTATATATATAAAACGACTTTCAAAGAAAAAGTATATTTATTTACTTTCAAAATGTGTGTGACTGACATAAATGTCAACTCTATCTTCAGGTGAACATGGTTCTCCTCAAATTTCTCTGAAATGTCATTCCTAATAAAGTTTTTCCAAAATATTGTTTGGAGAGGAAGTTTTAAACTTCTGTTTAAATTAAAAACAATCTGTTAAACTTCGATTGGTAATGAAGTTACTGCCGAAGAAGGCTATGTAACTGACTGACCTCTTTCTGTGACTGACTGACATATCTGAATTCTATTTTTAATACCATATTATGGAACCTCAAATATTACAAAATAGCATGAAACTTGATAAGTAGTAACATAAATTTTTTATAATTGGTAATTTTATGATACTTTACCAACTGCTATGATTATCTTGCATCTGAGTTAGATGAAGGTGATAATGCTAGCAAGATGAGTCCAGCGTCCAGCGCTAAAGTTACCTAGCAGTTGTTAGATTAGATTTATTTATTTATTTAACCTGGTAGAGATAAGGCCGTCAGGCCTTCTCTGCCCCTCTACCAGGGGATTACAACTATAACATGAACAATAAGATTACAATTAATATTGTTGTTCTTGATGGGTTGAGGGAAAACCCCGGAAAAAACTGCAATCAGATAACTTGTCCCAACCAGGATTTGAACCCGGGGCCATTAGTTTCAAGTTCAAACTTTAATAATATCTTTTCCGAAACACTTGCCTAACATGCACCTTAAATGATACAAAATATTGCAGATATTACATACTTCTCAAGTTCATAACATAGCTGTTTTTGTGTAGTTAAATACTGTCAACAGCCATAGACATTGATGTGTCATTTGAGGATTGGTGTCGAACTGAACTTGACAGCACTTATCGCGCAGTGTGACATCAATTATTACTCCCCTTTCCTCCCGAACTCTAGTTTACCAACTCTTAGGTGTGGTGAATTATCAGTGGTGAAATCGTTGCTTATCAAATCAGTGTGTATGTGTGTAAAAGTTAAAAACGACTTTATTATGTGTAATGGGAAGACGAATTCGTTTGCTTTTTAGAACATACCATACTTTTTATGTTATGTTCAAAATGCCTATTACACGATTATAAATTTAATATACAACATTACTCCTTCTATGATAAAGAACATGCTAAATTAAAATGTACGATAAGTTAAAATGTTGTTTGTACTCAGTCTACTACTTTTGAAGGAATCTTATCTACATGAAATTTGTGCAGAATATTAAATATGATTTTTTTTCCCCTGAATATGCAAATCTATTAAATGGCCTTAAGAAAGGCAATAATAAATAATATTCAAGAGAACAAGAATGTAGACAACATGATCGAATATTAGCTATTGTTAAATTTCTTTTGAATTCACCCATAATGTAAAACAATTCATTGATGGAGAAACAATAAAAAGGTGCATAAAAATTAATCTGTCAAGAGAAATAATCTTGACTTCAACAAAGACTTAATTAGTGACTTCAAAAGTGCTCTGGAGCAAAAAGATCGTTGGATCGAGGAGCTAGAATGCAAACTGGATGATTTAGAACAATATCAGTGATGCCAATATTTGCATATTTTTGGTGTGGGTGAGAACAATAATGAGGACACCGACGTGTTAGCTATTAGTGTGGCCGAGAAGGTTGGGGTGGACTTGAGTCTAGCAAACATTGATAGGAGTCATAGAGTTGGTAGGAGACGAAAATCGACCCAGGCCAATAATCGTAAAATTCGCTGTTATAGGAAGAGAAGCGAGGTCTTCCAAAACAAAAGAAAATTAAAAAATTCTGGTTGGACAATTCGCGAAGACTTAATGAAAACTCGCCACAGCATATTACGTGAAGCGATAACCAAATTTGGACAATCCAACGTATGGACTCAAGATGGCGTCATCATTGTGAAACGCGGCGATGCAAAAAGAAGTTACATAATTAATAAGTCAAAGCAACTCCTCATAAATTGTTTGTTACATTACGAAAGTAACAGTTTAATAATTTAGTACCAATTATTAATTATTGTATTAATACTATATTTAGTTACATTGCATTACCTTTGTAAATTTTGTCTATTTTTAGTTAAGTTGGCACTATTGCCTACATAGCCCCCCTTTCTGTGGCATGCCCTCAGGCTGATGGCGAGTCTAGCCTCTCTGACCCTGCTTCCTCTCAGCAACCTGTTCCCACAGCTCTATCCACTTGTCTGTCATCCTCCCCAACCCCTCTATTATCTCAGCTGTTAAAGCAGTCTGTCTCATCTGACCCCAAATCTTTGAAAATAGCACACTTGAATTCTCAGAGCATTATACCACACTTCCAGAATTCTCTTCTATTTTCACTAATATAGATGTCCAATGTATTCTTGTTAGCGAGATGTGGCTAAAACCCTCGTTGTCTTTCTCACTCATTCACTTAAACGGCTATACTTTATGTAGAAATGATAGATTATACAAGCAAGGGGGGGTCGAGTTTGCGCATATATTAGGAATGATCTGTACCCTAAAATTATTCTAAAATCACAAGGTGATGCATTACGACCCCTGAATATTTGTTTGTAGAAATACAAGCAAGTCTTCATAAATGTCTTTTAGCAGTAGTTATTAATAAGCCTCCCAATGCTGGACATTTATCTGATTTAAAAAGCCCGTTAGCCGATCTTTTACTGCAATATGAACATGTCTTAGTTATGGGGGATTTCAATATTAATCTTCTGGCTGTCAGGTCAAATGGGACTAATCAACTCTGTAATTTGTTCGAACTCTCAATCTAACATTTCTTCCACTCATTCCTACCCACCACACACCTACTTCCGGTACTTTAATTGACCTAATCATTACGAATAATCCTGATAGAAGTCTAACTTCAGGACAGTTACCAGTTCCAGGAATATCTGGTCATGATCTTATTTTTGCAGAGTACTCTCTACAGTGCCATAAAATGCAGCTAAGGTAATTACTTACAAAGATCAAAACGCATTGACAATGACCAACTAACTTCTGATGCCCTACAAATGCCATGGCATACTATTTTTAATTTAATCACAGTTGACGAAACAGTTGCCACCTTTAATGACATGGTAATACAATTACTCGACAAACATGCACCTTTAAAGAAGAGACGTATCACCCACTGACCCACCCCATGGCTGAATGACAGTATTCGTAATCTTATGACGTCACGTGACACTGCTTTCCGGAAGCACAGACACAACAAATTTGCCGAAAACTTCAACAACTATAAAAAAACTTAGAAACAGAACCACACAATGCATTAGGAATGCTAAACGCCGTCACGCCCTGAGTCTCGTCGACCTGTCCATTCCCCCGCGCTGTCTTTGGAATAACTTACGTTACATGGGAGTAGGGAAAAAAGCATCAGAAGCTGAAGTTATAAACGTACCACTTGATAAACTCAATGAATACTTTACCTCACCTCCCGCTATACGACCTGAAAAACAGTCAAAACTAAATACAATTAATACTCTCCTAGATAATCCCCCTCCTTCTTGCGAAAAATTTTTCTTCTCGCACATTACTGATTCTGAAGTAAGGAGGGCTCTTAAAAGCATTAAATCTAAAGCACAAGGCACTGATAACATAAACATAGTCTTTATCAATAAGTTAGTCGATGTCGTGCTTCCCGTAATAACCCATATTTTCAATTCTTCAATTATCATGTCTGCTTATCCGCAACTTTGGAAAACAGCTTTGGTACATCCACTTCCTAAAGAAAATTCACCTACTTCTGTCGAAGACTACAGGCCAATCTCCATTCTTCCTGTTTTATCTAAAGCCCTGGAATGCATCATTCATAAGCAGTTGTCAGATTATCTAATAGAATTTAATCTTTTAGACCCTTTACAATCAGGATTCGGAAATGACCATAGCACTTCTACTGCTTTGTTGAATGTTACTGAAGATATACACACAGCCATGGATAAACGACAGGCTACTGTACTAGTTTTATTGGACTATAGCAAAGCCTTTGATTCTGTTGACTTCGATCTACTATTGACTAAACTACAAACACTACATCTTTCTGACAGTGCTATCATCTGGATGTACTCCTACCTAACTGGCCGCCACCAGCAGCGTGTCATATCTAATAATCGTTTCTCATCCTGGCGTACTGTAGACACAGGAGTTCCTCAGGGGTCAGTATTAGGCCCCTTGCTCTTCTCTATTTATATAAATGAAATTTCTAACTCATTTAAGCACTGTAGATATCAAATATATGCAGATGACGTTCAATTGTATATTTCAGCCCGTCCTGATGCACTAAATGACAGCATTAATAGTCTTAATGAATATCTTGATTCCATCTCTACCTGGTCTCAACAATTTGGACTTAACCTAAACGCATGTAAATCACAGACTATCCTGTTCACGAACCGTAGATTAATTCCTGATGTCAATGACCTGAATATTCCACCTGTGAAACTGAATAAAAGAATCATCCCATTTACTTTTACCATAAAAAATCTCGGAGTGCATTTCGAATCTAATCTCAATTGGGCTACACATATTAAATATACATGTAAGAAGGCATTCTCTATTCTCCATTCACTAAAAAGATTGTATCATTATCCATTAAAGATTAAAAGATTAAAGATTTATTTATTTAACCTGGTAGAGATAAGGCCGTCAGGCCTTCTCTGCCCCTCTACCAGGGGTTACAACTATAACATGAACAATAAGATTACAATTAATATTAAATTTACAATTACAATTACAATAAAAATTAAAGTACGACAAGAATACCTGATTAATGAAAGCTAGACATTTTATCATAGAAGTTAAGAACAAAGAATATTTTTGTATTTACTAAATTACAAATTAAACCTACAATAACAAAATTCTATAGTGATGAAATTACCGGATATTGAGATATTTTGTGGTAGATTAAAAGAACTATTTACAAGAAACCATGTCTGAACGAGTCTCAATTACTGACCAAGTGCCTAGTAAGTTTGCGTTTGAATTTAATTTTATTTCGACAGTCCCTGATGCTAGCAGGTAACGAATTCCAGAGTCTTGGCAGGGCTATTGTGAAAGAGAATGAGTATGAGGAGGTGCAATGGGATGGTATTGTTAGTATTGTTTCATGGCGAGAGCGTGTGTTCAGATTGTGGTGGGAAGAAAGGTAAGTGAAGCGAGACGACAGATACGAAGGAATAGAAGAGTTCAAGATTTCGAAGAGAAAGAGAAGTGAATGTAAATTTCTTTTCTTATCTAGTTTAAGCCAACCTATTGCTTCCAGGGATGGGGTAATATGATCATATTTACGAACATTGCTTACAAAACGTACACACAAATTATGAGCACGTTGAAGTTTAATTTTGTTGTCGCTGGAAAGGTCAGTCAGTAAAATGTCAGCATAGTCAAAATAGGGAAATACAAGGGTCTGCACAAGGGACTTTTTTAAGCAAGAGGGAAGATGAACATTTATCCTTTTTAGCACATGAATAATAGAGTGTACTTTTCTGCAGGTTTCTGTGATTTGCATGTCCCAGTTGAGATTATTATCCATGTGAATGCCAAGATTTTTTACCGAAGAACTGAAAGGGATATGCACTGTACTTACTTTAACGGGGGAAATGTCGAGGTGCTTTACAGCGTCGGTTTGCCGTTTGTGTCCTAATATGATTGCTTGTGTCTTTCCAGGATTGATATTAAGATGGAATTTCTTTGTCCATGTCACAATCGAGTCAATGTCTTCGTTCAATTTATCTATAGCGTCATTTATTTGATCTAAGCGGGAAGAGATGTAGCATTGAAGGTCGTCAGCATACAAGTGATAGTTACAATGCCTTACATGAGATGTAATATCATTGACATATATTGTGAACAACAATGGTCCGAGTACCGAACCCTGTGGTATACCTGATGTTATGTTAAGCCAGGAAGAGCTTCGATTCCCGGATACAACACATTGTTGTCTTTCCCGTAAGTAGGATTCGAACCAACTCACAGCAGTCTCTGACAAATGCAGATTTCTCAATTTATGGGTGAGCATGTCAAAATTTACAGAGTTGAAAGCTTTGCTAAGGTCAAGAAGTGTTAGTATTGTTACTTTATTAGAGTCGATTGCTTCACGAATGTCTTCTGTCACTTTAAGTAGAGCAGTGCTTGTGTTGTGTCCAGCTCTGAAACCTGACTGATACTTGTCGAATAGTTTGTGTTCGTTCATGTAGTTAGTAATTTGTCTGTGTACGATTCTTTCCAGTGCTTTTGATATGGCTGGCAGGATACTGATTGGTCTATAGTCGTTCGGGTCGGTGGGAACTTTGACTTTTGGAAGAGGAAGAACGAAAGCTTGCTTCCATATTTTAGGGAAAGTTGAAGTGATTAAGGAACTATTGAATATGTGTGCAATTGTAGGTATTACTATGTCTTGTATTTTCTGTATGAGTAATATGCTAATGTTGTCTGGCCCTTGAGCTTTCGTCTTGATGCGTCGGATGGCTTTCATTACGTCAATAGGAGTGACGTCAGTAAAATAGAATTTGTCTCGAGTTGGGGGAGCTGAGTCAGGCAAAACTGTGTCTTGTTTCGTTGTGTTGTTTAAGGTCGGGTCCTTTACAAAGTGTTCGTTCAATCGGTCAAGTGGGATGGGTATGTCTGCTTGTTCACTAGCCCTTCCAAGTCCAATAACCTTCAGATTTTTCCATAACTCGGAAGGGGTTGTGTTGGGCTCTATAAGTTTGTAGGAGTATTTCAGTTTAGCGTTTCTTATTAGTTGAGTCGTTCTGTTTCTTAGGTGTTTATATAAGTTAAAATATTCGTCGTTTTTATTGCGGGTGTATTTCCTATAGGCTAAGTCGCGTTCGGACATCAGGCTACGTATTTCAGTCGTCATCCAAGGGGCTGGGGTCTTTCTGGTACGTTTGGTCTTTAATGGTGCGTGTTTGTCATAAAGTTGAAGTATTAACGTATTGAATAAGTCTACTTTCTCGTCTACAGTTCGTAATGTCCAGATCATGTGCCATGGAAGTTGCGCAGCGTCTTCTTTCAGTGCAATATCATCTATTCTTTTGATATCCCTGTAAGTAATTACTCTAGGAGTCGATTTAGGACACTGCAGATTAAACGATAGATAAATGATATCATGCCCTGATAGTCCTGGTGCAGGCAACTGTCCATGCGTCAGTATTTTGTCGGCATTGTTAGTAATTATCAAGTCCAGTAATGTGTCTGTACCTTCCGTGTGATGTGTGGGAGCTAGGGGTAGGATTACCATATCAAGGGACTGAAAGAATGATTTAAGTCTTTTAGTCGTACTAGAATGTAAGTCAAGTAAGTTTGAATTGAAGTCGCCCATGATTATAACGTTCTCATATTGCGGCGTTACGTTTAGTAAGGCGGTTTCGAAATCATCTACGTCATATATATGTGGGGGTTTATATACGACACACACTAGACATTTTGTAAATAAGGTGCAAATTTCGACGAACATGAACTCGGGTTTGGCAGAGTACTGGCTTGGAGAATGATGAATAATTTTAGGTCGCAAATCGGATCTAATATAACCAGCCACCCCTCCGCCTCTCTTGCCCTCTCTGTCATTACGACAAAGCGTATAGCCAGGAAGGTTTACGAGAGTGGAAGAAAGATTAGGATGTAACCAAGATTCGGAGATAAGAATAACGTGAATGTCTAAAGGTGAGAAGATAGAAGAAAATTCGTCAAAATGACACAACAGACTTTGAGCATTCACGTGAACAACATTAAGTGACAAAGGAGAGAAAGAAAGCGCAGCCTTGAGTATGTCTGCGGTACAGGGCAGTGGGCAGGTAGGATTGCTATTGTTCGTGTTAATAGAGGGGACCGGTCTCTGTACACTGACCTCAGGGACTGTCAGGTGAACATGCTGCTTTTTGTTCTCAATGGTACCAACTTATATGCAATTCAAGTTTTTAAATTATTTTCTAGCAATAATAACTTAAAATTACAGTACTAAATGATAAAGAATATGAAGAAGAAAAATAATTAATTAATAAATAACGTTATTATATAGTAAAAGTTAAAGTGACTTAAATTTACAGTACTAAATGATAAAAATAAGAATGAAAAGGAATTAATTATTACGTAAAGTTACTGATAGAGTAAAATTTAATATAGATTGAATATTGCAGTATATTAAAATTAGTTGCCTTACTAGTTTTACGCAGCCGACTCGTTCAGATCATGTCTTCTGGGCATTTAATTCTGTGTTTGTGCTCGCCTACTTTGACAATAATGTCTCCGTCTTGTGTCCACACGTTTTTCAGGCTGTATTTAGTTATGCATTCTTTTAACAGATTATGCCTGGCTTTAGTTAGGTCTTCACGGACGGTAACAAGACTACCCTTTAACAGTTTTTTGTTTCTGAATACCTCAGCCCTCTTTCTATAGCTGACGAATTTGACAATGATAGGCCGAGGCCTATCACTGTTTCTTCGCCCCACTCGGTGACTTCTGTCGATATCACTTTCAGTTAATTGTACTCCTATTTTAGAAGCCACGTCAATGGCGATAGTGTCCGTGTTCTCAGACTCACTTTCACTCACACCGAAAATCCGTAAACACTGTCGCCTCTGATATTGCTCCAGATCGTCCACCTTCATCTGGAGCTGCCTAATGTGCCTGTCCTTCTCCTCTAGAGCTGTTTTCAGGCTTTCTATCACAGCACTGTTTTCAGCAATAGTTTGTTTCAAGTCCTCCACAATGGCGGTCCTGATGGCCTGCGTCAGTACCTGCAGCATGCCGGGATCTTTCAACGCTTCCACCATGACGCGTCGGACAGCTTCTTCGGAGAACTGGCTGGGAGATGACTTCTTATTATTGCTATTTCCACCCATTTTGTCGTAGAAATCGAATGCGAAATAACACAAAATTATATACCACGACACTTTTAAGCACTTTCAAATAATAATGCACTCCAAAACCGCTGCTAATAATCAACTAAGTCGGAGCGTAATAACACGTGTCTAGCAGCTATCCGCCATGATGTATTCCTCTGAATCAGAACAGACGCTGGTACAGACACTCATTCTACCTCACTTCGATTATTGCGACGTTTTGTTCAGTGATCTCAGGATTGATTCTGCTCAGAAACTACAGCGTGTTCATTACACGTGCGTCCGCTTCATTTGTAATGTTCGATACTATGATCATATCTCACCTTCTTTCGAGAAGTTATTATGGCTTAGGTTACATGAGAGGAGAAATCTGCACTCGCTTTCTCTCTTATATCAAATTATGCACACTTCATCCCCTTCTTATTTATTTGCCAGTTTTCATACTCTCTTCAGTATCATAATATTAATACTCGATCACAACGCGATAACACGCTAGAAATTCCACTTCACACATCATCTCTGTATTCCTCATCTTCCACTGTTGCTACCTCTCGTCACTGGAACTCTCTGCCACCTGAAGTCAAGGGCTGTCGAACATTGAAATCTTTCAAATCCAAGTTAGAAAATTATCTTATGACGAGTTGCCAAACTAACTTACTATTATGAAAAATGTTGTATTGCATGTTTCCATGTATACATATTCTTTTTTATGTTCTAGTGATATTTAACTTATTTTATCTTTTTGTTTTCATATTTCCTGATAACGGTATATCTATAATGAGATAACTTGAGCTATATATAATAATAATTTTCGTTACTGTGTGTACCTAAAAATATTGTATTCATTGCATGCTTTGTACTTCACTCTATTATTATTATTATTATTATTATTATTATTTATTATATTATTATTATCATCATTATTATTATTATTATCATCATTATTATTATTATTATTATTATCATCAATAATTGTCTTATTTTTTATACTTTGTATGTCTCATTTATTTTTTATTTACTGTTCACATTTTATTATGCTTTTTCCTTTCTGTCTGTATGTTATATATTATGTCTGATTTCCACTTACTTGTTGTTTACATTATATTAATATTATCTTATTCAGTTTTGTGTGTAAAATTGTAATGTACTTTGTAAATTTGTAGTGTTTTTTCTAACACAGTTTTACTTGTGGTTGAGTGTTAGAGAAGGGCGTACAGCCTTAACTCTGCCAGGTTAACTAAACCATTATTATTATTATTATTATTATTATTATTATTATTATTATTATTATTATTATTAAATAAAAAAACTTCGAGAGTATTACATTATCCAGGCACGTTCCTAACAATTTGCCAATAACCGTCTTAGCTATTATGATATGGTGACACTAACCACAGTTTATATTTTGCATAATACCCATGGCTGTTATGTATGTTCACAATAACTGACTGTTCTTCTCCATGAACTATTTTCAACGTGTCTCTTTCCTTGCCATTTATACCATCCTTGCTTCTTCAGACGAAGTTTATATTCACGTTGTCTTTCTGCCGCGGATTTCCCCATATAGCCTATTGCTCCACTTAACACAGTCCTTGTGTGAGTTTACCAAAGTCTCCCAAGCAACTGTGTATGTGGTGAGAAAGAACAGCATAAACGAGAGTGCGACATATCAGTCAGTTACGATACTGCAGCGGAAAATGAAATAATTTCAGAAAAATGTTTTCTAATACTGTTTTGTTAGTGATGTAGTGATAACGTAGAATCTCAAAGGAAATTTTAATCTGTCAGTTATTGTGCTGTGTAGAAGAGGTTTTGTGTTTATCGTGACTGACTGACCTTAACTTAGAGTACAAATAATTATGTTTTTAAGTTACTTAGAACCTTAGAATACTCCCACTATTTTCATATTTAGTTCAAGGAAAGACCAAAATACGGTGTACAAAAATGAGGGATTGAAATAAAACAAATTTATGTGTCCAAATTGCGATATTAAATATACATTTCCTCACGTCATTTTTTAAGTGTTTGCAATATGACAAGATCTGCAGCAATTATAGACTAAAACAATGAGTATATGAAACATTAATTAATGGAAAAAGTCAACTTAAACTATAAAGAAACATATTTCTTCAGCAAAAATATTTCCGTTAATTTAAAAAAATTCACATCGATATGACATTTTCATGGAATTGCTCTAAATCAGAATAAAAGAGAACATTCCAATAATTTGGAAATAATGAAAAATGACTGACCTGAATCTAATACGACTTCAAATATAATAATTATGACCCAAAGTTTTAAGATGATCTATATGAAAAATAATAATACCTCAATATGACACGCTCACAAATTAAAAGCTAATTTCAAGTTTTCAGTTCCAGACTTCAGCAACAACCTCTTCTGGCTCTCATCCCCAGTTATCTCTTCTTCCTCCATCATTGTCGTCGTCATCATCATCCCATAAAATGTCACCCTTGCTGCCATATTAGAAGCACAGCACTTTTTGAAACCCTCCACAACTGCTTCACTGCTAATACTATGCCAAGCTGTATTTAGCCACTGTGTCAACAACAGCACATTTTCTTCTTTTTAATTTGCCTACTGAGAGCACAGAATGGTTCCCCTTTAAGTAACCAGTCATTATACCCTCTGCAACATCTTGCATTTGGAGATGAGATGCATCCCCCTAGAATACTAATTAAATCAGAATTAATTTCTGTTATCTTCTCCTTCATTTTGCCACTTGTGTGGTCACAAAAGGAATCAAGAACTAACAATTCTCTTGTTCTTAAAACACCTGGTCGTCATTCCCACACAACTTTAAGCCGGTCACCAACCAACTCCTCAGTCATTGATCCTTTCTCCTGTACTCTAAATATAACATCAGGTGGTAATTGCTCATTAGGAATGTTTTCTCTTTTATAATTACATATGGTGGCAGTTACAGTAACGACGATTGTAATGCATGCTTTTTCAATGCCTGTAGATTTAACCAACACAGATTTTTATTCTTTTTGTCCACTGTCTCACTTGATGGCTTATCAAAAAAATACTGGAGTTTGGTTGGCATTGCTCACCTGTTCAACAAGATAGTTGTGCCCTTTTCAAATTGTATTATGCATCACTGATAGACAATCAACTTCTCTGTGTAATCTGAATACAGGCACTGCATTAAAGTAGTGCAGCACCATAAAGTTAATCCTGAATATCTCATCATATGTCAATTTATGATTTTTAGGACTTAGTGCTTCTTTAAGTAATCTGTCTATTAAATAGTTGAATGTATTAACTTTATGTGCATAAGGGTCAATGGAATCAATGTGAATGCTACGGTGTGTAGCCGTGAGTTTTCTAAATATGTTATAATCAAACTTAGTGTTTAGCGCCATAATAGAAAGATCGAGAAAATTTATAGCTCTGTTCTTTTTCAAATGTGTAGTTTAAATTTTGGTGTATATTGTTGAATGTATCTACTATATGACTGTGTATTTAATTTTTGTTTTCATATATGATTATATTATCTTCAACGATTCATCTATATAGTATAATTTTATGTTGAATTGTTTTGATATATTTTCTATATTCTTCATATCCAGTATGAACACGTCAGCTGACAGGACTGAAAGAGGGTTACCCATAGCTACACCTTTTGTATAATTGTACATTTTGTTGTTAAATTTAAAGTAATTCTGTTTTGTACTGGGTTGATGCAAAATTCGTAGCATTTAAGAGCTATAGTGAGGATCACATAAGACAGTTCCTAAAAGGCTAATTTGGCCGTCTCTTCAGCATTGCCAACTAATACCAGATATCACCAAAGAGGGTAAAATCAAAATGCCATGTACAATAATAATAATAATAATAATAATAATAATAATAATAATAATAATAATAATAATAATAAAAGGTTTAAGTGCACAATACCGGAGTGGGCGTATGGTAATTGTGTAGATGCCAGGTGTTCACAAATCCCACTTCTGAACTACTCTTACATCTCGTAGGCATTACTGTTAACTCTGATACTTTTATCTATGTTTGTTATACATTATGTTGGTTTTCGACAGTTCAGGAATAATATAGAAGGGTTATGGCGAAGGTATCTTGTGGGGCTTGCCCTCCACTATAAGCCCCTGCTATATTGTAAACACAATGAATATCATCTTTCCAGATAGAGGAAGCATTGACGCAGAAATATATATATATATTTTTTTTTTTCTGTATATATACAGGGTGTTTCAAAAATACGGGGCATAATTTCAGGTATGTATTTCCCACATATAGACAATCAAAATAGTTCATTACAACATGTGTCCGGAAATGCTTTATTTCCGAGTTATGGCCTTCACAACATTGAAATTCACCGGAACCATACCTCATATTTTAGAAGATACTCCACTGATCAATCGTCAACACATTCATTTCTTGCATGATGGCGCTCCTGCACACTTCAGTCATACAGCTCGCCGGTACTTGGATCGAAGGTTTCCTGATGGATGGATAGGTAGAGGTGGCCCAATTGCTTGGCCTCCACGCTCACCTGATCTGAACCCTCTCGATTTCTACTTGTGGGGCCATTTAAAATCATTGGTTTATTCGTCTTCGGTGCCTGATTTGGAATCCCTTCGGAATCGAATTGTGGCATGTTCTGAGGACATACGCAATACTCCTGGAGTTTGGGATCGTGTTCGCAGGTCAATGAGACATCGATGTGAGGTCTGTATTCAAGCAGGAGTTGGACATTTTGAACATCTTTTGTAATGACAAAGACCTGCGGAAAGAAAAACGTTCCGGTGAATTTCAATGTTGTGAAGGCCATAACTCGGAAATGAAGCATTTCCGGACACATGTTGTAATGAACTATTTTGATTGTCTACATGTGGGAAATACATACCTGAAATTATGCCCCGTATTTTTTAAACACCCTGCATATATACATATATATATATATATATATATATATATATATATATATATATAGATAATGTCATTTTAGTACTCACTTTATATCTAATTCGCGTCTTCATTCGTACTTTTGAATTGTCAATGTGATGTTTTGAAGTAATAAAACACTATTAACATTAATCTATACCAGGGGTTTCAGCACAGAGCACCCTGGGGCTAGCATCTCTTACCCATGGAAAATGCAGTGTACCATGGTGCACTCATAGCTGCTATTGGGTATGCTCTCTATCTCTTTCTGCTGCACAACGGTGCACACGGGACGGCACCGCTTACCCTTTGCATATTTCAGTGAGTGCTGACAACCACTGATCTATACGGATATTGTTTGTAAAATTAAAGTTGGTTCACTGCTCACTGTTACTGGTACTGTTGATTTCACTCAAAGCTGGTTAACTCTGTCTGCTTACATCCTGTTCTCAATGCATTGTTTTTGATGCCATCTAGTGTGGGGTTTATATTAATGATATGAAGGTGTATTTATGTTGGAGATTTGGAGGTTGTTCTCGTAACTTGACTTCATAGCATAGTGGTTAAGCTACTAGTGTCGCTTAGGGAAGGTAAGTAATTTAAAAATATGATATGTGTTGTAGTCGGTTTAATGTAGATTAAATATAAGTAATGTGTGACATTAGTGACATTGTGAGTGACATAAAATAGGTGATAAGATATGACAGATAGAGGAGGAGGAGGAGGAGGAGGAGAAGAGGAGGAGGGTAGTAGGAGAAGAAGAGAACAGGAGTGTAATTTCGTTTTTATTTCCGAGTAAATAAGATGATGTCATGACTGGCTGTATTCGAAATATTCGCCACTCAGTATTGTGCACTTGTTCCAAATAATAATAATAATAATAATAATAATAATAATAATAATAATAATAATAATAATAATAATAATAATAATAATAATATATTAACAATAACGATGATTTACTTATTTACTACATCTCATATTTATGTTGAAAGGGGTTTTCTAAATGGTTCAATAATTTGTGAAAGAGTAGGCTTATATTTTCCTCCTGGACCTCTTGCACATTATGTTGGAAATTAATAGAATATTATGATCTAATATTAAAATGTATTTTGTCTAACAACATGAAATTCATTGCTTTGACTAAACAGTTCACGATTCAAGAGACCTAACCTAAAAATGTGTTTTGTTTGATCACGTAAAATGATTTTACAAACTCCGAAAACCGAATGCCACTTTGAGATATATGCTTAAGAATACTTACTTACTCCTAATAATTTTGCTATTCTAGTTATAATTGCTGTCTCTGTGCTCATTTTCTATTGATCACCCAAGTGTATGTATCACACCATATGTTTTATTTATTTACACTTATCTGACTATAATCTTGAATTGTAACCACATTGAAATGCAACACATTAAATAACTATTATGTATTAATATAATGCTGATATTAATTAATTATTAGTATGTTCGAATTTCACTAGCTTCCAGTAATCGGCTCAGAAATATGGAACAATTTGAATTTTCAGAATTTGCACTGCCGACAACAGCTGTTCTTGCTGCCAATGTAACAGTTAGAAAATCACTACCATTTGTAATATTTCTCAGTATCGAAATTCGAAACGCACTTGGCAAAAGAAAATTCAACATTCAAACTAGAAAATCACCATAATCCACTAGCATATGTAGTAATGGGGGAAAAATGGTTAGGTTTTACCCTCAGGGTATTAAGCTGATCCGGACATACTTAAAGTGAAGACCTGATGATGCTTCTTATGTGCGCAAAAACATTTGTCTAAAGTTTAAAAAAGAACATTAAAGCACTGATAAGTTAATGTGACGGAAAATGTAACTTAAAAAATAAACACACAAATTAAATATAACTTATCTGAACACACAGTGACTGTAAAAGTAGTCCTAAAAAAAAAAACTGGCCTGATGAAAACGAGTTCAATATAAACCCACGAAACATAAAATTCCAATTACTACTGTTGGTTGGTGCAACATATCAGCTCAGTGACAGTCATTAACAAGTTAGTTTTTTTTCTCACTTTTAAAAAAAGATTTTCATTTCGAAACTTTTTTCTATACTTTCATTAGACATTGATTGAGCTATCAATGAAAAAAATTACAGCACGATTGATTGACTATCATAGGGGCTACGACATGATAAATAATGCGAAATATTGTATAGTAGATCCTTACTTTAAAGGAATATGTGCACCAATCCCTTACGATTCTTTCTGAAGTTTTACGAATATGAACATACATCACCAAATACATCACTACTGACGAACATAAAGTTAGATGTTTAGCAGGAGACAGGGTTGTGAAAACTCTCTATTATTTCAAATAACTGTGTTAAGGGCAGTTACACTGGAAACTTTGACTGAGAGGTTTCCTGAGGTGGACCAGTTCTGCTACAGCAGCACGAGAAAGTGCAAGAGTCAGGACTGTACTCTAGGCAATTCCAGTTGGCTACCCCTGTAGAACATCTGGTGACTAACTTGGAGGGAGAAGTTATGGCCATACATCTGACCCTAGAGTTTAAAATCCAGAAATTACAGTAAGGGTTCCAAAGCGTGAATGTGAAGTGAGCTAGTCCGCCAACCAAATCTAGCTCTCCTCTTTGATTCAATGAAGAGAACAATGCGATCATCTCAGGAAGGCCAGAGGGAAGAAATGAGCAGCACTGCTGAAGGAAGACAAACGACAGACGAGTATCGGCACATCTGCACCTGGTTAACAAACCACATGGACTTATATTTTGAACTACAGGATATTAGGGAAAAGTTTATAAGTGACAATGAACTCTATACAAGGACAGGAAAATTACCGTATTGGCCCGAGTGTAAGCCGCACCCAAGTATAAGCCGCACCCTTAATTTTAGGGGGAAAGGAGAAAAAAAAGAAAAATTGAGTGCAGAATGAGAAAAAAAGAAAAATTGAGTGCAGTGAAATTTACCTGTCACATTATACAGTTACAAAACTGTTTACACTATTTAAACACTTTTTCTTCAATTACGGTATTACGTGGGTAAATCACCAAAAATACCGGTACAACTAATCACCGTCTTCTCCAATGTCACTGCTGACTTCACTACTACCGGTACCGGTATTTGTTTCATCACTGTCACTTTGTTCATCACTCTCTGCCCAAAGTGCGTCGTCCTCACTGCCATCCAGAGCATTAGACACGCAGCATTTCTTGAAGCCTTTGATGATTGAATCTGGTGATATCGTGTGCCATGAAGAGAGAATCCACTCACACATAAGGCTGACAGATGGCTTCTTGATCTTCCCAGATGGAGTGAATGCATGACCCCCTTCTAGAAGCCAATCCGAATACTGTTTTCGGAGATGGTCTTTAAAAGGCTTGTTCACGACGACATCAAGCACCTGCAATTTTGATGTCATAACTCCAGGTATGACGACTAGGTCTGTCTTCAATGCAGTAATTTTCTTCTTTACTTCGGGTGTGAGGTGACCTTTAAAGGCATCCAATACTAACATAGCCCTCTTACAGAGCAGCGCACCTGGTCTGCGATTCCAAACCGTAGCTAGCCAGTCCACCATTAGTTCGGTTGTCATCCATCCTTTCTCTTGGCAACGAATCACTAATCCCTTAGGTAAATTCTCCTTGGGCATAGTTTTACGCTTCAGAATAACGTACGGAGGCAGTTTTCCTCCATCTGCCGTAACCGCCAGCATCACAGTGATTCTTTGTTTTTCATTTCCAGTTGTTCTCAATGATATGCTTTTCGCCCCTTTATTGTCAACTGTCATATTGCTCGGCATGTCCCAAAATACAGGCGTCTCGTCGGCATTGCCGATCTGGTGTAATGGGTAAGAGTGGCGCTGACGCAATTCAATGACGTGCCTCTGGAAGTTGATGAGTTTTTCAGTAAAATCCTCTGGCAGTCTCTGTGCTAATGAAGTGCTTCGTCGGAGAACAAGGCCACTTCTAAGCATAAACCTGCGGCACCAACCTATACTCCCATGGAATTCTGTCAGTGGAATGTTTAGGGTCTTCGCTATTTCCAACGATTTTACCTGGATTACTTGTCGAGAGATAGGCATCCCTTCTTTCCTTTTGTCTTGTACAAAGGAAAGGACCCTACGTTCTAGTTCAGGGTATTTCCCAGCCTTGGGTCCTCTGAAAGATTTTCTGGTTGTATTGGCATTTTTCAGTTTATCCTCCGAGGCGATCCAGCGCCGCACATTAGACTCATCCACACTACACTTTTTGCCGGCTTCTCTATTAGACGTACTCCTAGCATGACGAATAACTGCAAGTTTGAAACTAGCGTCATAACTGCGCCGAATTCCCAAGCTTGTTGAAGCTTTTCTTTCTACGTTTCCGCTCATGGCTGAACCCGTAGCTACGTACAAACTGTTTTAATCTGTCCTATCATACACAAGAGTACGATCACTGTAATATGAAGATTGGTACATTGTTGCGTCATATACCATACGACTGCTGACAATTTCAAACACGAGCGCGTGGCATTGTTGCTCCATTTCAAAATGATAAAATTACCGGTAGCAACATGCGCCACATTTCAAGTTTAAATTTATCGGCTGCGCAAATAAGCCGCACCCCAACTTTTCGAGTTTGAAATTTGAATAAAAAGTGCGGCTTATATTCGGACCAATACGGTATATTGGGCTACAGAGGGAACAAGTGGCACAAGCAGCATATCGTCGGTGAAGAAACAATACCGTGTAAGTAACAAAATGCAGATTTTACAGGACAAACAAAAAACGTAATTTTTAAAAGACTAATCACTTCCGCAATGTGAAATTCGGCATGGTATTAGTAAATAACGCTAGAAATGTGTGCAATATCCGAAAATAAAATTACGTTGCAATTTTAAGTTATTTGTGTTAGTTACATAGTATTAGAAGGCCAGCTGTGAAGATTTATGTCAGTTACGTGGTATTGCACTAAATGAGTTTTCACTTAATTTTCAACGATAGAACATTTTTAAAGTAAAGAAGTGTTACAATTAAAAGACGTAAGTAATATTTTAGTACTCTTAATTTTATTTTTAATATTACTGAAGTTTTTTACAGAAAAATATTGTACTTTTTAAACAATATTTGGAAAGGTTTCCTGTAAAACAATAACCTTGAAAAAGATCAATGTGATGTAATTATAATTATGTTTATTATTTTGTGAGACGTGTTAATGAATTACAGTGTTGTTTCTAAGATTGTCATGTATGACATAAGAAAATACACCTTGCTTATAAACAAAATTACACATAACCAATGTTATCATAGAATGCATGACAGTCCTTTGGCAGAACACTTTTGAGTTGCTGCAAGTGATTCCACTTTGACTTTTTAATTCTCAGTGGTTGAGAATATAATTTCTTTCAGTCACTTCTTACTTTGTTTTCTGGGATGCCTTGGCATTTCTTGCCAGTCTTCAGTGAAACGAAACTTGAAAAAAAAATTGTACCATCAGGACGATATTGTATTGCACTCAGATCAGTTACAGACTGATCATTAGTTCCTCTTCCTGGGCGAATTGAATCATACATCCAAAATCTTTTGTCAGCAATTTCTGAAGGAAGAATATTCTAAATGCTTAACACGGTAAAGCTTCTCCTGTTATTGAAACATATTGGCTGGGCAGTGTCCTGTCTCTATTTTTTAACTTGTATTCAATTGCACTGCGAACTGAGTCACATTCCATCTGAGTGTGACACTTCTCTAGATATTTTTGGGTAATCAACACACCTGTAGAAATTGCTAGACCAAGGAGGTCATTAGACATGACTGCATTTCTATTTTGGTATGTACTCGTACATCCATCAGAGTACATAATTACTGGCAGAGGATTTTCTTGTATGCAGTCAGTCAATGGATCTATAACAGAACTGGCGAAAATCGATGCCACCAATTCTGCCTGCGTTTCGTCGAACTAGCAACATACAACATCATGATTTTTCAAGTTGTAAATTGTAAAGTTATGCACACATAATTTAGTCTTATTATACACAGAACTTGCCTGTATGCATGGAACTATTTTGACTGCCTGGAGATCCATGGTGAATACATTGTCCAGTTCCATTGAGCTTCCTCTTTATCCTTTTCTTTTTCTTTTCGAACTTCCTTCTTCTGTTCATCATGTTGCAGCCATGCAGCTTCACTTATATTTCCGGTTTTGTAACTACAACAGATGTGACATTGATCTTTCTTCGGGCTGTAAATGCTGATGTTACTTTCCTGGAAAAGCAGGTTGAAATATCTCGGCTCAGAGGGTCAGTATTTTCACGTGCACATCTGTTTATAAAAATCATGTAACTGAATTTTGGAATGAACTATAGGCTCTAAGTAAAGTTTGCTTGATGACGGTCGACAATAATGGGAAGGTAATTTAGGGAGACTGTCAAAAAATGTCCTGAGAAATTTTTTATCTTCTTCCTTTTTGTCTTTTTTGGCATTAGTGTGGAAAACAGTAGAACAAGAGGACATTCCGTGCTTTGAATTTTCTAACCAATACCTGACACTCTAATCTTTTATTGCAAGAGTATTCAAGAACAGTTTCTTGCACACATGTAATTTTTCATTGCCCACACGGAAATGATGCAACAAAGTACCATTTCTTCTTGACTCACCAGTACTCTTTCCAGGACGTTTTGTCGGGGTTACATCCACAAGACCGTTTTCTCTGATCCCAGGTCATTTTATTCCAAAATGTATAAAAAAAAAATCTCTTGTCTTTCAGCATTTCCAATTACATTGCATTGTCTGAATTTTGATTTTGACAGATTTTGGAATCGCATGACGCCCCTAGTTTCTTTGCATCCCTGAGTGTGTCATGCGTTACTTTCCCAGTTTTCAGCCTTTTATACCCAACGTAGGCTCCTCTGTCTTGCAGTTTTCACAGAACGTTGTGCGCACTTGTTACAACGAAACTCAGTAACTAATAGGTACAGAAGTATTGATGTGTCAGATAACTGCATACAGCTCGAATTGGCGGGAAAAACGATGCTTTGTGGCACACAGGTTGATGTGATTGTTTCCGTAGCATTGTTGAGAAATATTAAATTCAGTCTTTTCTTTCGATGACCCATACCAACTCATCCATATCAAGTGAGCATGTATTAAATTTCAATTTGTTACTGAAAGAAATGTAAAACTCCTTTAATTCAATTTGGGTATATTAAACTATTTTTCGTCGTACTCATTACTGTAAGAAAATATCTAATTGGAGGATACACTTTGTACATAAAATAGCCTACAGTATTATTTTATTCTTCAGTGTTGAAATTTTTCTTATTCAGTTACGCGGTATTTCCAACAAATTTACCCTGAATACAGTTAGGCGGTATTGCATGTAGTATAGTTACGCGGAATTTCAGTAATATTTTCAGAAATTCAGATAAGCGGTATTGTTTCAACTCCTTTTTCTCACATTTACATGGCGAAATTACACTTTCCCGCGCTACCAGATGGTGTGCGCAGTGTCAGGGATGCCAACGCACCAAAAAACAAAAAATCGTCAAAAAGTCAGTTACGCGGTATTGTTTCTTCATCGACGATATGTGTTCCAGTACAGTTAAAAGAAAAAAAAAAACTTTAAGAATGGGTGAAAAGAGAAGGCCGAAAAAGCAGCAACGGAAGCCATCGGAAAAACGGAAAAATTAAAACTGACACAGTAACAGCGTACGTTATGCACAATATATTTAGGCACATGACATACAGCTTTGCAAGATTAGTTCAAGTCCACTGTCCTTCGACTTTCCATAATTGTGGCATCTAGTATCCAAGTATTGCAGAGGTAGTGTCAGTAACAGGTACAGATAGATAATAGCAACAATACACCTCTCACCTCTTATAAGATTGAATGCTACTGGCAGGGTAGCAGCTGAACTACAGATCCTAATGAACGTACCAGCTACTACGCAATTTCATTGCATCATAAGAGAACTCAACTGATGTATACCTGCAAATCTATTTACACACAGAAACCCAAATACAAATGTTAACTTAAGATGGAAGATCCCAAGCACTTAGAACTCGCTAAGGCAACATGGAAACTAATTCAACATGCTCTTTGTCTAGATTCTATTGTCAAAAGTTGTTTAATTTTGTGTAATCGTGACTTGTTTAAAAAAAAAGTACAATGGCATTTTTTCGCGAAATACACACTGTTCCTTCAATTCTTTCATCTTATTTACATCTCTCATTTTGCTAACATTGTTACAAATCATATATAGGAGACGCGTCCAGAAAGTAAGTTTCCCTGGGCTGTTCAGAGAAAGAAAACACAATTTCATGAAAAGATTTAATGGAACAAATACAGCAAGATGATAATCGCTCAGTCATATACAATTCGGCACACAACAGATCTTCTGCAGGAGTTCCACTGGGAGGTGTTTCAGCATCCACCCTACAGCCTGCATGTCGAACCCAACAATTACCATGCATTTCACAGTGACATAGAAGTGCAGACGGCTGTCACACGCTGTTCCAATCCCAGGCAGCAGACTTCCACGACACAGGGATACAGAAGTTGATCCCATGGTATGACAAATGTCTCAATTTTGGTGGGGAATATGTTGAAAAATAGCTCAACAATTGCGGTATCTGTTCCAGTAAATCCTTCCATGAAATTGTGCTTTCTTTCTCCAAACGGCGCCAGGGAAACTTACTTTCTGGACGCGCCTCGTATATAATGTTCCCCTCCTTCATTTCTATTTTTTATATTTTTATATTCTCCATAGCATTGTAAATGAGGTATAATTTAATACTTGTGTATATGCAATTCAGGCACTCCCTGGAAAACAACTTAACATACATTACGTAGTTTTTCCATTTACAGTAGAGTATATATTGAATTCTTAATAACACCTCTGCCTCTCGACAAAATATTGTTTCTCTCTAATAAACATAGCACCCTCTAAGAATGTTAGAATGTCTGAATATCAGTTTGCGTAATGCTGTTAATTGAGATCTAAAATTTTTTATGCTCTCTATCTCAAATTCAAGATTTTATAGTTAAGTTCTTGTTCCAGAGAGTTTTTCTATTAATGAATCACTTGTAAACATGCAAATGTGCCCCCTAATAACAACAAATTTTCATTATGTGAATGCAGTGGTGTACGCAGGATTTTGTCAAGGGGAAGTTATTATTAAAATTGTTTACAATTAACATTATTGGTATTTTAAATTTTATGTACCGGTATTATTATTATTATTATTATTATTATTATTATTATTATTATTATTATGCTACAATATATTTATAAATATCCTCATAAAATAATCTTGAAACATAATATCCAATTTTTAACAAATTTTAACTTGTTTAATTTTGTATCATTATTACACCTACACAATAATCACTTACAGATATTTAGTCAACAGTTATTTGTTATGATAGGTAAGACACTTTACATAACAGGAAAAAACATGGAAACAATCGAATATATTGAAATAAATTTAATTAAACACGATAATGGAACATGGAACTCACCAAGGATGAAGAATGAAACTGGCATGATGAATATATTAAAGGAGGGGTAGGTGGACTATGCCTTATGTCGATGTAGATTTTGTTACTCTGGCAGTGAAAAATTAGAGAATGGAAAACAATTATGGTTTAAAAAAATTCAAATCTAAATATGTCATTTTTTTAAGTTCAAGGGCAGAAGAGGGTTCTAACCCTGTATCTCCCCTTTGCGTACTTCCCTGTGTGAATGTCTCACATTATAACTGCCAAATTGTTGGGAATTAAAATATATTTTGTACTATGATATTATATCAGAGAGAGAAAAAGTTAGAATTTATAAAACAGTTATATTACCGGTTCTTCTGTATGGTTGTGAAACTTGGACTCTCACTCTGAGAGAGGAACATAGGTTCAGGGTGTTTGAGAATAAGGTGCTAAGGAAAATATTTGGGGCTAAGCGGGATGAAGTTACAGGAGAATGGAGAAAGTTACACAACACAGAACTGCACGCATTGTATTCTTCACCTGACATAATTAGGAACATTAAATCCAGACGTTTGAGATGGGCAGGGCATGTAGCACGTATGGGTGAATCCAGAAATGCATATAGAGTGTTAGTTGGGAGACCAGAGGGAAAAAGACCTTTAGGGAGGCCGAGACGTAGATGGGAGGATAATATTAAAATGGATTTGAGGGAGGTGGGGTATGATGATAGAGACTGGATTAATCTTGCACAGGATAGGGACCGCTGGCAGGCTTATGTGAGGGCGGCAATGAACCTTCGGGTTCCTTAAAAGCCATTTGTAAGTAAGTAAGTAAGGTTATTTTACGATGCTTTATCAACATCTTAGGTTATTTAGCATCTGAATGAGATGAGGGTGATAATGCTGGTGAAATGAGTCCAGGGTCCAACACCGAAAGTTACCCAGCATTTGCTCATATTGGGTTGAGGGAAAACCACGGAAAAAACCTCAACCAGGTAACTTGCCCTCACAGGGAATCGAACTTGGGCCACCTGGTTTCGTGGCCAGATGCACTAACCATTACTCCACAGGTGTGGACTCGATCCTGATTAAGACTGGTACAAGCATTTATATGAGGATGATATGCCACTTATTAGCAGAAGCATATCGTCTTCTGAAATACATTCCAGTCTATTAAAATCAAGTTCCAAATATACAACTTTTTTGTTGCATTTCATGACCCCAAAAAGCAATGCAACATTGTCAGCAGCACAACTATAAATTAACTATATAAACACATCGAAAATATTATGCTAATATTAGTATCTATCAATATGTGAGAAAAGAAATACAACAATGAGCATGTTAATCTAGAAAGTGTTGCATCATATACCTTACCCTATTAGAATATGCTAGTTCCATTGCTTCATGTGAAAGTTTGCATAAGGCATCAATGAGATGATGAAGAGCCACATCATCCAAATATTGGCTAGACTCAAAGAGACGGCTAAGCATGGCAGACAGGACAGGCAGATCAGCCATTACAGCTGTAGTTATCACAGCATTGGAGTCGGCTGTTGTGCGTCCAGCTTTCAAACTTCCACCGGTTGATGGTTTCAAACCCAGTATCCATACTAAATGCTGCAAAATGAAATTAACACAGTCTTGAAAATAATTTCACACCAATATTTGCAAAGTTTAGCATGTATGTAGTATAACTGCTAAATTAAGCAAAGCTCCATTTATAAGTCGGATAAAGCTGAAATAGTAAAAGTAGATATAAGGAAATCAAACAGCCATTTCAGAATATTTACAACTTATAACTCACTTAACAATAACATGAATATATATGTATTTAATTGATGTAGAAACTAAAACATTGGCAATTGCCGATTTTAATGCACATGCAGCAGACTGGGGATATGAAGTTGGTAAATCCTTGCTATAGTAATGTCACAAGAGGTTTGGGATTTGCTCATAAATCCACTCGCTTCGCTCTAGGATTTATTTGGGAAATCTCAGACCTCAAGTGACATTTATTAGGAATATTTCGTGAATTAAATAAAAATGTAAATATATATCCCTAAAATTCGCTCACAAAATGTTAATAATTGTATATTTATGAACACTTAACCTATTCAGACATTGTGAAGTCGAAATAGATGAATAACGATTACTGCAATAAAGAAATTGAATGTTATTCAGTAATGCCAACTGAGAAAAGCGAAATACGGGTTTAAAAAATGTTAATTACATGTACTGCCCTTTTTTCTTGTTATTATAACAGAAATACGTTTTCATTATCTGCTGAAATCATAATTTAATTCAAACATTTTACAGTATAATTACAAATAACCTGATTAATACATTAATTAAATGAACAATTGTTATGAAGGAGTGCCATTTTCTTTAGATACAACGGACATGGAATTAGAAGATGAAGATGTAGATGTGGAAGTAGGATTTCGCACTTTATTTAGTACAATGGATTCATGCTCATCAATTTAGGTGGAAACAGTTGGCGACACTGACTAAACAAAAGAACGACCATGTGATAAAATGATAGTGATAAATCGAGTTATAGGAATTATCACGATGTATGATTGCGATTGATCGGAATTCAAAATTTCAATATGCTTCATTGGCCGAAAATGGAATGATGTCATATAAACGAAATAGTCATCTGATATTGCATATACATAAAAAAAAAGACGACCCACCCAGGAAGTGGTTATACAGGATGATAATCGCATCAGCCAACATCAATTCCAATTGATATCAAACCAATATGCTTCTGGAACTGCAAAAAGGCATTATGGGAAAAATTTATGAATGAAACAGAAATTGCATTTTCAATTCACACAACAGATAGTACTGAATCTGGAGACGTTAAAACTAATTTTGAGTAATCTTTGCAAGGTCATAATCGAATGTGTAAAAAAGGGTTCCACAAAGCAAAATCTGGTCAAACAAACAAAATTGGAAAGAGAAAGACAAGACTGCTACTACACGAGATCCAATGGATGTACAATATTGGAGAAGAATACAGCAGAAATTACACGAAAAAAAAAAGTCAAATTCTAGATTATAGGAAAGATAATGGAATATAATTTGAACAATAGGAAACCACTTCATAAAAAGATAAAGTTATAGTGATGAATATAACTCCAACAGACAATAAACGAATTTATAATATTATATTCACCAATATCTACACAAGTACAAAGTCTCTATCAGAGCGAGAATGACTGAAAAAATGAGCACCAAGTAGGAAAAATGCTTCATGTTCACTTTTGGTGCAAAAGGTGTTGATGGTGCCATCTAGTGGCTTAGCATGAACATTAATGATGGATAATCAGATGTCATCTGAATAACACCTACATGAGAAGAGCTTATTTCCAAAGTGACGTAAATCCATGTAATAAAAAAATCTCATTTCCTTATAATTATTTTCAGATATGATTATGAATATAATATAGTTTCATTCATTACTTCTATACATATTGTGATACTGTGTTTTAAAAATCTCGTCACTGGAAATAGTGATAATTACCTCATGTAACCAAAAGTTATGACATTTTGGAACCAAATTATTTATTTATTGACATAGGTTTTGGGTGAAATTGAAACACAACAATTTATACCTACATTTAAAATCTTAATTATAAATGAAGTCCACCAGTTATTATAGTATTTACATCAGCAAAATATATTTCTAAATAAATGTTCAAAGCATGAAATACATTATATTGTCTTCAGTTATTGCCATCACTGTCATTATAATTATGAATTTTGCCAGTTGCAGAAAACACGGCATTGCAGGATGAATCTCAGTTATGCTGAATTTATTTAGAAGCATCTATCTATATATCTTTCATCTTCTATTTCACTGCATGACTTAAGTGTTCTTGTCGAGGCTTAAGAGATGACCACTCACCCCTTTTCAGTAATGTATGAAAACATTCTGACATCCCTATACAGGGTGTTTCAAAAATACGGGGCATAATTTCAGGTATGTATTTCCCACATGTAGACAATCAAAATAGTTCATTACAACATGTGTCCGGAAATGCTTTATTTCCGAGTTATGGCCTTGCGACTGTGCGACGTGTATTCAAATCAAGAGCTGGCAGAGATACACTTCATGTACAGTAAGGCGGACGGCAATGCTGCGCTGGCTCGTCGTTTGTACCAGGAGAGGTACCCACAGCGACAATGTCCAGATCGGAAGACATTTGTATGTCTCCATTACCGTCTGTGCGAATATGGAAAATTTAACTCTCCTGGTTTGGGAAGGGGACGACCAAGATCTACAACTCCAGAAGTACAGGAGGAGATTATGGAGGCTATGAACATGACTCCTTCTATCAGCACACGAAGGGTAGCGTTGCAAGTCAATGTTCCTCATACGACTGTCTGGAGACTGTTGAAAGAGTATCAATTGTATCCTTATCATTTGCAACGTGTACAGGCACTGTCACCAGCAGATTACCCTGCACGAGTTAGGTTCTGTCAGTGGTTCTTGCAGCAGTGTGGTGTAAATCCGAACTTTCCTGCCTTAGTATTATTTACAGATGAAGCACAGTTCACACGAGATGGCATAACAAATTTCCACAATCAGCATGTATGGGCGTCTGAAAACCCACGTGCAACTGTTCCATCTCATCACCAGGTGCGGTTCTCCCTCAACATGTGGGCCGGTATCATTGGTGAGCGATTAGTTGGACCCCATGTACTTGTAAACAGACTTACGGGGCAGGCGTACACAAACTTCCTGGAAAACACCATACCTCATGTTTTAGAAGACACTCCACTGATCAATTGTCAACACATTCACTTCTTGCATGATGGCGCTCCTGCACACTTCAGTTGTACTTGGATCGAAGGTTTCCTGATCGATGGATAGGTAGAGGTGGCCCAATTGCTTGGCCTCCACGCTCACCTGATCTGAACCCTCTCGATTTCTACTTGTGGGGCCATTTAAAATCATTGGTTTATTCATCTCCGGTGCCTGATTTGGAATCCCTTTGGAATCGAATTGTGGCATGTTCTGAGGACATACGCAATACTCCTGGAGTTTGGGATCGTGTTCGCAGGTCAATGAGACATCGATGTTAGGTCTGTATTCAAGCAGGAGGTGGACATTTTGAACATCTTCTGTAATGACAACGACCTGCGGAAAGAAAAACGTTCCGGTGAATTTCAATGTTGTGAAGGCCATAACTCGGAAATGAAACATTTCCGGACACATGTTGTAATGAACTATTTTGATTGTCTATATGTGGGAAATACATACCTGAAATTATGCCCCGTATTTTTTAAACACCCTGTATGTGTGCATTTGCAGAGCACTTTGTTTGCACTTATCTCAACAGATTTAAATTCTGAAATATTAAAATAAAGTTTCAATTTAATATGTTCCCTAGTTGAGGGTTTTCATGTGTAGAGATACCAGTTCTTGCCAAAAAATTTCGACACTTTCGGTTTAATGCAGCATCTTTTCAATCCTACCAAATGCGCGATCTATGGGTAAGTAACATCCCATCACAGAAAATGTTATTTTTACAGTAATGGCAAACTGATCAGCAACTTCGTTAGTTTTCCGTACTTGAATCGCACTTTTTATGAATGCATCTCGTTCATGTTTCCTTGTTTTTCATAAAACAATGTGTGAAAACGTCTGAAGGCAGTATGTAACAACGCAGTAGCCTGACAATGACCATCATTATGTTTACATGCTATTTTCTGAATGCAGCCATCATTCACATATTTCTGCATTTTCTTTCTATTTTTCATCCAGCTTTTTTCCTGGCAGTCTGTTCAAACTGATGTTCTATATTTCTTCGAAGTTAGCCATGACCTTGATTTACCGCTATAAAGCACAAAGTAAGTTCCCAACTTATTCCACTACCAGCTGTAAGCAGCCATGATATTCCTGCGTCATATCACATAATGCCCAGAAAGCTAACAGATTGGTCAAAATGGAATTGTTACATAAATGCTATCAAACCCCGAAATTAAAGTAAAAGCCCATTAAGCCAAATATCTCTTAATCTGAACAGGAATTAAAAGAGTAAAATAAAATTTGTAACAAAAAACTCGACAACAAATTTCAGTATTCTAACATGGTGCACCATAATTTTTCATGTACTATAGACCTAATGGTATCTGGTGACCCTGTCTTTGGGCACACCACTTATGCCAGGAAAGTACAGTGAATAACCTTCACCCTCCTCCCTTTCCTTGTACTGTGATACTGAAACCTGTATGGACTATGAAATTTCACTTTTAGTTTAATACTAGTCTTTCTTCAGTGCTAAGACTAGGTGCACACTTATCTAGCAAAACTACTTTAAGCAGAAATATTTTTGCTGTAACCGAAAATAATTTTATTTTCTCAAAAAAGGATTTTGCTTTAAAAACGTTTTTGCTGGAAACAAAAACATTAGAGTCATGGCAGACTAGAAGCAAAAACATAAATCAGTCTTGCAATGGCAGTGGAGGATGATGTGGTAGTGTTATGGCACTGGATAGACTCGTGTTGAAATTCACTATGCTTGTTGGATTCAGGCCAGGCTCAGGCCTTAAAGAAACGAAAAAAAAAAAAAAATTTTTTTTTTGCGAATTATGTACTGATTAAAAAAATAATACGAAGATGTTAATGCATGCACGATTAGATGTCCACTCGGCACCCTTCCAGAACAGTAAACTACTAGTAGAGAAAGTTATTATTTAGTTCTACTTCGTATTCGTAATGGCATTTGTATTGTCTCTACTGTCATAGACACAGGGCATTGATTATTTGTTTTACCTGACAGACTGGTAGATTACTCTTTCTCATGCTCCTACTGGAATGATATCTCACCTGACTACTTTGGCTTCTGGCCTCTGCTCTATCTGCTCTGCATATTCCAAGCGCATGCACACAACAAAATGTTTTGCCTTCAAACAATGGTCAGTGTTTGTGTGACGAGCAGTCACAACTCTGCTCAAATTTACTGTATTGTGCTGTACAGCATTTGTGCTTTTCGCTTAATCATGCTTAAACTTGCTTAAACGTGCTATACATCATTCTTGCACTTTGCTCAATCATGTTTAAACATGCTGTACAGCATTTTTTAATCATGCTAGATAAGTGTCCGGCATTCCTATATTAATCATTGAAAAAAACATGTTTGAGTATGTTTAAGCAAAAACGTTTTCACTTAAAGCAGTTTTGCTAGATAAGTGTGTCCCCAGCCTTAGTTCACAAAACTCAAAATGCACAATGTCCTTCAGCAAAAATATAATTGCCAGTGTATGTGTGGAATTTCAAATAGCTAAATAGTGACTGATATAAGAAAGAAAAAAAGTGAAATTGTATCATTTGCATTAAAGTGCAATGTGGACAAACAAATATGTCTAATTAAATGAATGCAGCCATCAGCAGAACAAGAATTGGATGATGCAGTGTAAAAGTACGAGGTGTAGGAATTCAAGCTGACAAAACAACATGGCATAGTTGCAGCTGGATATTCAGGTTCCGCAAAAGCCTTAACAAGCCTAAGTACAGATGCAAGTGCTGTAGAGCCAGGACTCACGAAAGAATAGGGGTTAGGTTTAAATCAGGTGTATAATGCCAACTAAACAGGCCTGTGTTGGCATGCTCTGCCTGATAATATATCAGCATCAAAGTCCTTAAAAACACACCCCTGGACAAAAAAACAGTAAAGAACGCTTTCCTGGACTGCAGATCAGAGCTGTAGTAAATATCCAAGGGCTATTAAGAATATGTAATGTCTACTTACTACTACAAATGGTTCACATGTGATAGATTTCACAACTGCGCTGAGAAGTCATCAGATGGATAAATTCAATAGTGAAGTCAAAGTCATAACCTTACTGGATAATGCACCTGCTCATCTGTGTTGTACAGACAAGATCAGATGTCTATTCTTGCCATCTAATATAATTTTACTAATACAACCACTGAACCACGGCATCCTGTATACTACAAAGACGTTCTACAAAAAGAGAATCTTGTCTGGAGTCTTTGAAGTTGAACCACAGTCTACTATATACAGTCACGAAGCTTGAGTTTTGAGGATGCTAGAAACAATAGACTGTGCCGGTACTATTTTGCATTGCCTGTAATGAGGCGATATTAGCGATCCTAGTGGTGAGCAACTATCTAATGTTTGCATATTTACTACATATTGAGCTTCGTGACTGTATATACTAGACTGTGGTTGAACCTAGGATGGCAAAGGAAAAGAAACCGAAAAACACACTCCAAAATACAGAACCATATACCGTAACTTCAAGCCCGTGATTTTCAATTTCACGGTTTCACTGAAATAAAAAACTACCATGAAGCACTAATTAGGGGTAGTGAGAGATCTGTCACAGCCAAAGAGGTTGAGGACTAGCTTGACAAGTTGATCCAGGTTATCACATAATGAAGAAGAAATTCTGAACAGTATAAACGAAGATAGAGATTGTAAAATTGCGTTTGAGGATGAGGATATTGATATCCAAATGCCAAAAAAGAAGTTTGGGGTTAAAGAATACTTCAATTGTGTGATAAATTTTATTCAACACTGACAATAAGGAAATTTCTGTATACTACTGCCACACGAACTTATAGTAAAAGAGATGTGATAAAAACTGCAAAAAACTTACATTATTTAAACCAAAGTAAGAAAGTTATGGATACCTCGTAATAACAACACATGTACTGTTTTTATTATGTTATACTGTAATTGTTCTTATTCACAAAATTGTCTTTTTTTCTTTTATTTCCGTTAAATACCACTTTTGGTAATATGGGCAACTCTCATCCCTATTAATTGGGTTAACAAGGTTTCACTTACTTACTTATGGCTTTTAAGGAACCCGGAGGATGATTGCTGCCCTCACATAAGCCTGCCATCGGTCCCTATCCCATACAAGATTAATCCAGTCTCTATCATCATATCCCACCTTCCTCAAAATCATTTTAATATTATTCTCCCATCTACGTCTAGGCCTCCCCTAAGGTCTTTTTCCAACAAGGTTTCACTATTCTATTAAATTTCAAAATTAAAACATTTAGAAGTATGAGCAATAATTGATCAGAAACTAACATGGAAGAACCATATTGATATGATTACAGAGAAAGTACGCCAAAGACTCTCCATGCTGAAAAGACTGGCTAGAAATAAGTGGGGAAGCTCAAGAAATGTATTAAGCACAACATATAGTACCCATAAAAAACGAAAATCTGCAATATGGAAGTGAAACTATTATCGCTGTAACTAACTTGTACAAAATCAGGCAATGAGACTTATTACAAGCGCTGTCAAATCTACAACCATGCAAAAGTGATCAGTGCCTGTACCTTGACGGAGAGAAATGCAGCCTTATGTTACCAGTATATGAACACCTAATGACAATTACTGAAGGAACTACATGTCAACCACAACAAATAAGAAAACACAGGAAGGATTTATAGAACAAATTTCACTTATTGCATGAGACAAATTCAACATTCCCCTTTCCTGTTGCCAGACAAATCATGTCTGAACCTCTTTCCTGATGGCCTCATGGCAATATACATTCATTCGCGAAAATGGTTATACAGTTGACTTTAGAGCAACACATTTTTTTTGTGTAAATATTACTTTTAATATGAATAAGATCATTGTATACATGCAGAATTTATTCAGATTTTTTCACATCAATAAATTGATTCGTTCCAGATCTGAAATTCACAATATCACGCAAACATTTTTATCTCCTGGCTCAGCGCAAAACAAAACACAAGATCGAAAATGTGCAGTTTTAACATTTACATGTGCAGTTGGAACATTTACTTTATGTGGGTCTGTGTACAGTGCTGCTATGAGACTTTAGCTTGTGAATTACGGTACTATAGTTTAGTGTTTGCATAATAGCATAGTGTAGCTTTCAAACCCGTGCTGGCAGACTGTGATAGTGATATGAATTAAAATATCTGTATGGTGGTGTATAATATTTAAGAATAATATTTACTGGCAGGTATTTATAGTAATCAATCTATGAGAAGGGGATTACAGTAGTGGTGTAGGCTATAGTGTATCAGTGTGTTGTGAACCAAAATATATTACACAACACACGCCTTTTTTAAATAACGGTATTGTGGTAGCTATGTAGGCCTAATAATTTTTAAGAAACATAAACAATGAACCTGTCCAAGCACTTTTGAACATAAAGAACTGGGTAAACTGACTAGGAAAAATTGGAAATAAAAGGATTGGCTTTCATTATTATTATTATTATTATTATTATTATTATTATTATTATTATTATTATTATTATTATTATTATTATTATTATTACTATTATATATTTTGAACTTATACACGATTTTTTACATAGTGAAACATTGGAATCATGACATTTCATATTAAATGTATGATTTCAAATTCTCTTCAGTTTTGGAACAAAATTGTGAACACACGTAATATTTTATCACGAGCCGCCACTGATTAGTAGATTCAATATTCTGAAATTAAAGGACAAGGAAACTAAGCAACATTATCAGGTCGAAATTTCAAATAGGTTTGCCGCTTTAGAAACTTCTGACGAAGTTGAGAAAGAATTAGATGTTAATAGCATGTGGAAAAATATCAGAGACATTATCAAAACTGCAGCTGAGCAGAGCATAGGTTATTATGAAACTAAGAAAAAGAAACCGTGGTTTGATGAAGATTGTTGCATTGTAGTAGAAAGAAGGAAACATGTAAAATTGTAATTCTTACAGGATCCAGTTGAAGAGAATAGAGATAATTATTTCAATGAAGGACGGGAAGCAAGTCATACACTTAGGAATAAAAAGAGAGGTTACTTGAAGGAAAAATTGAATGAGGCAGAAACAAATACCGTATTTGCTCGCGTAATTTGCGCACTTTTTAATTAACTTTGGCCACTGAAAAATTGGGGTGCGTAAAATATGCGGATTTTTCAAATAAGAGGTCCTGTTCTGAGTTTATCTCAATTAGTATATGTATAGGTAAGTATTTATGGTAGGGCTAATTTTCTATACCGGTAACTTGTCTCTACCAAGGACAAGCATTGTTAAAGTAGCGGAACTTTGGGGTTTCTTTCTGAAGCAGGTACTTCAGTTGCTGGTGAATGACCTACAATGGACTGTAGGGAAGGAAAATCCCTACTACACTGAAAAAAATATGTACGTAAAATGTGTGCGCAAAATACACGGAGTAAAAATAAAGTTCAAAATAATCCCTTAAAAAGTAGGGTGCGCAAAATACGCGGGGGCGCAAATTACGCGAGCAAATACGGTAGTAAGAATAAAAACATTCGAGATTTATATAAGGGTATAAAGGAATTTAAGAACGGATATCAGGCAGGGGTAAACGTGATCAAGGATGAGAATGGTGACTTGCTTGCAGACTTTCATTCAATCCTCAACAGATGGAAAAACTATTTTGGGCAACTACTAAATGTACAGTTACTCTTAAAAGGAATGAGACGACTCTTGGTCGTCGGAAGTTAAAGTTCTACAGCGCGGTTCACTCAATATCGACGTAACAATAAATACCATGACATATACAACAAGAATTGTTACAAGGACCACAACAAGGACAAGGACCAGAATAAGAATCACGAAGAAGATAGCCATTTAAGGCCACGATTTCACAACATAGCTCGAGTCACAAAATATCATTGCTTCTCTTTACCGAATGGCAAACGCCTGCTATGGAATCTACGTTCTGGACTGCTGCTGTCACTGTCTTGTCTCGGTAGCTCATATAGTAGCGTGTCGGTTCCACTACATAACCGAAACGTCTCGTGTTCGATCCCAGGTAAAACTTTTTTTTTATTGAGATGTAATTAATTTCTTCAGAGTTCCTCGACTGTCTAATTTGTCGAAAAATATGGAATAATTTAGGCCCAATTTCTGGGTCTTACAAGTGGGCTGAACCTCGTCAAAAAATCTTACTTGGAAGTTAAAAGTATTCTTCCTCAAACAATAATCATAAGAAACAAAAAGAGACCTGTTAATTTAAAATCTTGTCCACATGCCATCAGCTTCTATTACAGCTCTAAGTCAATCCGGCATGGATGTCACGAGATTGTGGAATAGGTTCTGATACCCGGCGAGATCTTCCGAGGTGTCAACAACTTGATTCCACAATTCGTCTCGATTTCGAGGGCATCGGTGGGCATAGGTGGCTATTCTGTAGTGACATAAACATAGATTATCTCTTGGAACTTTTCCATAAAAGTAAATTAAATTCACTCCTTGAAACTGACAACCTTAGTCGTAGCGTAATTTTCCCACCAGCATACAAGTTGAAGTAGCACAGCAATTGATAAAAGTTTTGTACACAGAATTAGACTGAATTTCTATTCGACAGAATCTATAATCAATGGCTTGTCTGAACATGATAAACAAATCCTAAGTGTTTCCAATGTCACTGAACAATTTCAAGATATTAATTTAAAAACTAAAAAAGGGTCGTAAATGCTGTATCTAGTGATTATTTACATTTATGTCTACAAAATGAATCTTGGAAAAACGTATATGTTTCTGGTACTACTGATATTAAGAGTAGATGTATTGTATCTTTCACTTAATTTAAGAATCACTTCAGTGGATGTTCTCCACTCAATGTTGTGAAAAAATTCAAAAGTAAAAAAATGTAGATAACGCAGGGACTTAAAATTCTCATGTATTAAAAAGAAGAATCTCTATGTAATGAGCTGCAATGTAATGATCCTCATGTTCTTAAATACTACAAGAAGTACAGTGTAATGTATCAAAAATTATGAAAGAGGAAAATAGAATACATTTGAATAGAAAAGTACAAAATTCAGATAATGCAATTAAAGCTATTCAGAATATTATTAAAGTTAAACTTGTAGACATTCTAAGAAAGAAAAAATTTTTTCATTAAAACAAGCGATTATAAAGTAGAGGATTCCAAATCTATTGCAAATTCTTTTAACATCTTATAGTATATGGTACAGAAATATTGACAACTTAAACATTAAAGATTTTGCAAAAGATAATGCAATTGGTTACTTAACAGTTGCATTTAATAATTAGTATTAATATATGTAATTAATAACTGCAACATTACTTTTTCATTCAATAATAAAATGAATAAAATTGAATGCACATTAAATTAAACACTATTGGAAACACGTAGATAAAATAGTTAAAATCAACTGAAGGGGTGAGAATGAAATAATCCAAAGCCACACTTTTAACAAAAAGTGTTTTGTGCGAGTGCATTTCTTACACATATGGGAAAGCTACTAATAAAATATTGTAATAATTACTTAGCAAATGACATAGCCAAAGGACTCTAAACCTTTGCAAAAGTTTGCCTCTGTGGCTTAGGAATATTTTTTAATGTCATTTTAATTGTTAGGGGGGAAGGGGGGGTTTTGTGTGTGTGTGCGTGCGTGCGTGCGTGCGTGTGTGTGTGTGTGTGTGTTTTTTTTTTTTTTTTTTATTTCATCATACAACATGTTCCATTACACAGCGTAATACTACATGCCTTGGTTTTCTTATTAGGTATTTATAAATATTTCTCTTATTTATATACTATGCAGTAATAATAGTTAATGTTCGGGATGTTTGGCCAGTTTTATAGTTCATATTCATAGATAATAACTATTGTTTTTGTCAAAAAAAAATAATAATAATTAAAAAGAAAATAAAAAAAGAAAAATGAACATATCCGTTATCTTATCATTTGAAAATGTATGTGTGTGTGTGTCTATATATATATAAATGCATTCACTAGATTAACGTTTATAATATTATAACTTGTAATTTTGTATTGTCTGTGATCATTAACACTTAATCTCAGGAATTTGTAAAACTCTATTTCAATGTTAGCTATTTCAACATTATTTAGACAAAAAAAAAGGCTGATGTAGACTAAGAATCGAACTCGCTCTCTTCTACACAACAGGCAGAAGTCTTAGCATCTGAGCTATTGAAACGACACGAAAGCTTTCCTTTCTGTGCGGAGTGTCGATCTAGTCCTGAAGGTCCATTGTCGATTTAACTACACGATTTACGTATATATTTATATTTTATTTACATAATATTATCATATTTTTTGCAGTATTTGAAGTGAATTTCGGAACTATGGTAGTAACAAACCAAACAGCCTGCATTTAAGTAACTCAATATTCGTCACCTTGTGTATCAGTGCTCTGGTCTCCGATCATGCGCAGTGTCTTACATCTGAGACTTAGGAATATTCAATCATCTCATCCTTTTCCAGGGAAACTGCACATAGGCCAAACAGAAATGATCGGGACGAAATTCAAATACAAACTGCTGGGTGATTTATACACGAACCCACACTTTCTGAAGTAAAAATTGCGATAGAAAATCTGAAAAAGTACAAGTCTCCAGGTATCAGTCAAATTCCAGAAGAATTAATACAAGAAGGAGGAAGCACATTATCTAGCAAAATTTATAAGCTTGTACTTACTACTTGGGAAAAAGAAATTGTACCAGAACAATGGAAGAAGTCCATAATTGTAGCTATTTTTAAGAAGGGGGAAAAGACTAACTGTAGTAACTTTTGAGGAATATCACTTTTGTTGACGTACAAAATTTTGTCCAACATTCTATTTAAAAGGTTAATTCCATATGCTGATGAAATTATTGGGTATCATCAATGTGGTTTTAGGCATAACAGATCGACTATTGATAAGATTTTTTGTATTCGACAGATATTGGAGAGAAAAAAATGGTAGCAGAAGGGTACAGTGCAACAGTTATTCATAGATTTCAAAAAGGCATATGACTCGGTTCAGAGAGAAGTTTTACATAATATTCTTATTGAATTTGGTATTCCCAAGAAATTAGTTCGATTAATTAAAATGTGTCTCAGTGAAAGAGTCTATATAGGCCAGTCTCTATCAGATGCTTTTCCAATTCACTATGGGCTAAAGCAAGTAGATGCACTATAATCTTTACTTTTTAACTTTAATCTAGAATATAATATTAGGAAAGTTCAGGAAAACAGAAAGGTTCTGAAATTGTACAGGTTACATCAGCTGCTTGTCTATATGGATGAAGTGAATATGTTATGAGAAAATCCACAAACGATGAGGGAAAACACGGAAATTTTACTTGAAGCAAGTAAAGCGATAGGTTTGGAAGTGAACCCAGAAAAGACAAAGTATATTATTATGTCTCGTGACCAGAATATTGTACAAAATGGAAATATAAAATTTGGAGATTTATTCTTCGAAGAGGTGGAAAAATTCAAATATTTTGGAGCAACAGTAACAAATATGACACTCGGGAGGACATTAAACGCAGAATAAATATGAGCAATGCCTATTATTATTCGGTTGAGAAGCTTTTGTCATCGGTGTGCTGTCAAAAAATCTTAAAGTTAGAATTCATAAAACAGTTATACTACCGGTTGTTCTTTATGGTTGTGAAACAGAGATTAAGTGTCTTTGAGAATAAGGTGCTTAGGAAAATATTTGGGGCTAAGAGGGATGAAGTTACAGGAGAATGGAGAAAGTTACACAACACAGAACTGCACGCATTGTATTCTTCACCTGACATAATTAGGAACATTAAATCCAGGCGTCTGAAATGGGCAGGGCATGTAGCACATATGGGCGAATCCAGAAATGCATACAGAGTGTTAGTTGGGAGGCCTGAGAGGAAAAAGACATTTGGGGAGGCCTAGACGTAGATGGGAGGATAATATTAAAATGGATTTGAAAGAGGTGGGATATGATGATAGAGACTGGATTAATCTTGCACAGGATAGGGACCGATGGCAGGATTATGCGAAGGCAGCAATGAACCTGTGGGTTCCTTAAAAGCATTTGTAAATAAGTAAGTAATTTCTTTGCCCAACTCAATTCAATTCAAATTAATGGATTAATGGTTGGTGCAAGAGGGACTACAACCAAACATTTTGTGAACTTCTGTGAAGACTTCAAAATTGACAAATGAGTGATAAAAATTATTTCCCTCTTTGCACTGAAATATTCCATTTACATCCTGTGAAATCATTTATACCCGTCTTAAGAGCTAATACTGACCTGTGTTATATATATATATATATATATATATATATATATATACACTGCCTATTTTCATTTTATACTTTTCTCTTGTTTCTTTGTATACTTTGTAAAGACAGCCCCCTACTAGGGGAAGATAAATAAATAAATAAACAATACCTCATACTCTTGAAATTGAAGTTATGAATTCTCAGTGTCCAGTTTCTTAAACATACCTATTACATATCGCCTCTGTTATGTAAAATGTGTCCAAGTGATTTTTCTAAAAAAATTAAATATACTAAAAACTATTAGTAAACTTTAAAATCTGAAAGATTTCATTGTTGCAACTAAGAATAGCCGTTACTTTGTGATAATGTAAGTCTGATAACTCAATGATTTATTGCAATAAAGAGAGAAGTTTGGCTAAGATAAATTTCTTGCTCGTACTGTAAAATTTATGATTTGTTGGTTGTCCCTTTTTACAAAAGAGGGGCAATATGCTGGTTTCAACAGGAAATCTTCATTATTGTACAATTGTGCCAGTATGTGATTTTCTTAATTCAAAAAGCGAAAAAATTGATGTCTAACTTTAGATATCCACTTCAACACCTGAAGTAGTGCTATAACTGTAATCTCCTATGTTCATCACATAGCATTTTTAACAGTTTAGATTTGAGTGAATTTTTTTAAATCTGGTAAAAGCCTTTACAATATAGTCAGTAAAACTTCATTGACTCAGATGACACTGTCTCCTGATAAATCATGCAGTGAGCCCATTCTGCTTCCAGGACTACTGCCTTACTTTTTGCTTGTTGTCTGGAGCCTGTTTCACTAGGTTTACAATTCTTGTAAATTGTAAATTCTGTTTGCAAATTGCAAACTTTTCCTTTTGCAATCTAAATTTGTAAAGTTGAACTTCAGAACTTCACAAAGAAGAAAGTCAAATCCTTACAAATGAAATTTTACATACTTCACAACTGTTAGTCTCATAATCGATTGATTTTACAAATGTGTCAATTTTACTTAGGCTAGTACATTTTATGCAATTATTCTTAGGCGTGTAAACATTTAAAGTACAACAAATGATGTGTAAAAGAAATAAATACATGTCTATTAACTTTAGTTCGTGAGTAACTGGACTTAAATTAATGCAATTTTAATGTTAGTGAATCAGATGAAGATATTGCATTTAATCGAATAGGACTAATATTTTCCGATCAAGAACTAACAATACATTCATATCACTATATGGATATAATGAAATGTTTAAAAAGAGTCCCAATCCAATGAAAGCACTGCTACAAGATATTGTACAATATCAATTATCGAAACTAATTGGGACCAGCTATAGATCAGATAACCGAACCTCGAAACTAAAAAAAATAAAATTGTAAGGTTTCTGTAAGAAAATGTTATCATTAAAATGCATACAAAGTACAGTACTTGAAAGAAAGGATGCAGTATCTTACTGAGTGAAGTAATAGCTAATTTTTTGCTTTCGGAATGTAAGAGCTTCATTTTCTAGTAGCGAGAGCTATAATTCCCTTGAGTTGGGCAGCATTCATGTTGTTCATACCACATTTCCGTTTTCAAGGCAGCAAAGCCTTCTGTTGGGAGTTTGGGTTCATCATCGCCATCTCTGTCTTCGTCCATTTCATTATCCTTAACATCAGATGTTTCTTGGACATATTTACAATTTCATCTTCATTTAATATTTGAAAACCTGGATCGGTATCACTTTCCAGCCATTTGCATCTTCTTCATTGCAGCCTTCAAATCCCGAGATCGATTTAAATAAGTCATTGCTTCTCCTATGTTGGTAGTACGTCTCCACGCAGTCTAAGACATTTTATTTACCAACAGATTATTTCCATTTCTATTCAACAGGTGTTCTTTGTAACATTCACATTATTTTCAGATATTTAAGAAAGTCACCAATTTCAGGTAAGTGAAGAGGGATCCCTTGTTACAAAACAAATATATCTATTTTCTGTATTCAATACACTACACTACTTTGAGATATTTTGCGTTCTCAGATACTGAACTGGTACAAATAAGTGAACATTTTCCAATTCCCCTTCCTTTTCTCCTTCTTAATTATTATTATTATAATCTAGACTAATAAGTAGGACTGAAGGTACCTGCAGAGTAGTGAGAACCAAGTGCCACGCAGTACCTAAGATACTACCGTGGCAGTGAGCTAAACTGAGGAGTGCACGCATGCACTGTAGGTTCTTGGCTGTCAGCATTACTGGTCCTTGTTGTGTGCCTGGAAAATAATACAATATGAAGCTTGATACTACAAAATTCGGAAACAGAAATAATTAGTTGTTCACGTTGATATCCTTGTTTAGAGTACTACTTAAAACAGACTTTTGTTTTCCAAATAATATTAATGCCCTGGTGCTTTTATTTGACTTCCTGTGATTGATTTCTAGAACACACACGCATTAGGCCTATTACTGAAACTAGTGCGCAAAAGTTTGAAGTCTGTTAGCTTTGAACTGGGTTAAGTTTGCTAATACAAATTACGTTTACATTTTAAAATGATATACTGAATGTTGGAAATGTCACTGAAATACTAGTACAGAAATTATAATTCCCAGTCTTCAAGATCTCTAGCAGAGTGAAATTTAAAATTTATTTATTTTCGCCAGAAACTAGGCAGCACTACATGATAGTTTCAAATATGAGTGTTAAAAATCTTAGTGCATTAGCAATGAAATTGTACCCATAAATTTAAGGTCCCAAAAACTGATGTATGTTCATGTAGTAACGAAGTATTCATGTAGTTTGGTTTAGAGCAGTTATCACCAGCGAAATGCCTGAAGACGTCATTGCAAAGTACTTTGCTACCCTCTCGCATGATACTGCTCAACATACAATGGCAGCACAATGGTAAAACCTCAAGTATGTGGTAAAACTCTAATATTAACCAATATGGAAGTTTAAATAAAATATCCCACATATCCATAATGGTCTTTATACTTGTATTAAGTATGACCAAAAAGTGCAATCCTAGTAATTTAAATATACATATATTACCTCTAAATATGTAACAGATATTATTAAAATTATCCTCTTGATATTTTTTCGATAATTATTACCATATCACAATAAATTTTAATGATATTAAATCTGTATTACTTCATAGATAATAATAATAGCACACGCTTTAAAATTCTCATTCCACAGTAATCTCAATTGGTGCAAGATTTTTATACTTCTCCATAACCAATTTCTCAATGTTTGCTTTTATTGTTTGTGCAGTACATAATGGTAAAGTGAATTTCAAATTCTGGTCACTCTATCAAGATTTCTTTATTTTTACTATAAAAACTCTTCATGTCCAAATGTGGACACAAACATACGGTTTTTAAAGTGTGTGGGGCCCTGTGGTTCTTGTCACAATCTGGACTGTATAAACATTGGTGATGCCGAGTACGATTTCTTTATGGAGGACGGAACATCGTCCTATTTGTGCAGTAACTGCTTAAAGACTTCCAAAAGAGGATACATCATTGAGAAGCAGGTATCACACTACTCAGAAAAAGGTAATTATCAGTTCAGGTTGAGACTGTCAGATTGATAGTGATTCAATTTGTGATATGCTTTCAGATGTACTCGAGTATGTCAAAGACTTAAAAAAAAGAGGTTATTGAACCTAATGTAAGTCAGCATGCTGTGGTAAGACAAATTGGGAAATCTTGCAGTAAAGCTTTGACTGAGTCAGGTGGAGTGTGTCAATAATTATGGTTTTGAAATTGTTTCGAGGAAGAGAAATAAAAACAGAAAACATGCGGTTAGAGTACTCAACTCCGGTGCTGTAGATTGAATTCGGCGTAGCTCAGTGGTCAGAGCGCTTGGTACGTAGAACCAAGGACCCGGGCTCGATCCGCAGGAGCGAATTTTTCTCCTCAAATATTAAGGTTCAATGTTACAGAGAAATTCTGTAGGACAAATTAATATATCTATAATATTCTCATAGCTAGCAGTGCATTAATAACTGCGGATTCCCGCCCAACAAGTCACTTAGCTGAGTGGCTCCTAGTATAATGGCAGTTGACATTGGACATATACGTCAACATATATATGCCTAACTTGGAGTCAGGCCACAAAAGGAAACATTGAAGGAGGAAAGTTCGATCCGGTGCTGTGGATTGAATTCGGCATAGCTCAGTGGTCAGAGTGCTTGGTACGTAGAACCAAGGACCCAGGTTCGATCCTCGGCGCCGAAGCGAATTTTTCTCCTCAAATATTAAGGTTCAGAACACTAGCCAATTAAAGAAATTACACTTCTAAATAGTTCATTCTCTATTTGTACTATTTTGTATTTTACTAACAACTTCAAATTAATGTAACTTGAAAATATTGTGATTAGGACAAATGTTTATATGACATTTTTTGCTCAGAATTACTTCGAAAATAAGTGACAGTAAATCCTCGTGAATCACCCTGTATATATAATTATTCCTAAGATAATTATTAACTTTGTATACAACCAGTCAAAGATTGATATTAATGTCAGGACTACAAATGCTGATTCAGGGTGAGTCAGGAGGAAAGGTGCATGATTTGAGGGGTGATAATATTGGTGATTCTGAACAAAAAAGTTTATATGAACATATGTCCTGTTCTTAACGGTTTCAGAGAAAACTAATCAAAATAATGAGGAACGGGAAAAGTGCAGGTGATAGCAAATTAAAACACTGCTACTTTATGTTCTCTTTAATTGTGTACTTTTCTTTACAGAACTTGTTCAAAAAGTCCACCATCAACTCCAATACACTTTGCAGTTCTTGTAGAGTGCTGCTATGTTGCTGATCTGAGCTGATTCAGACATTTCTTTACTTGGGCAAAAGCATGTAAATTGCGAGCGACAAATTCCTCCCTTGTTTCCATTTTGTGCTTGTAGACTTCGCTCTTAAGTCAATTCCTGCACAGTAATCCAATGGAGTAAGATTAGGACCCTTCGGTGGCCAAGAAATGACTCCACCGTGACCGATCCAATGCCCAGGATACAGTTCATTGATCCTACTACAACCTAATGTCGTTTTGGTTGTGTCCATATGTGAATTCTGATGGATATGAGGCTGACGGTCATGATTTTCAAACAGCTGTATATCAAATACTGTTAAGAACAGGGCATATGTTCATATAAACTTTTTTGTTCAGAATCACCAATATTATCACCCCACACACCATGTACCTTTCCTCTTGATTTTTTATTTTAGTACGTTATTTTACGACGCTGCATCAACATCTCAGTTATTTAGCGTCTGAATGAGATGGTGATGCTGGTGAAATGAGTCTGGGGTCCAGCACCGAAAGTTACCCAGCATTTGCTATATTGGGTTGAGGGAAAACCCTGGAAAAAACCTCAACCACGTAACTTGTCCCGACCGGGAATCGAACCCAGGCCACATGGTTTCGCAACCAGACGAGCTAACCGTTACTCCACAGGTGTGAACCCTTTCCTCTTGTATGTTCTAATAAATTAATCTGCAGCTCTGCCAACAAATCCTACCCTCACACCCAAGCCATACCGTAGCAGTGCTACCTCAAAACTGGGCCCCATAGCTAAAGGACCTTGCTCTTTCCAAGTGAGGTGATTGTATTTTGAGCCAACAATCTAACTATGTAAAAATGGATATTTTTTTACATATACGTTAGCATATAAGCCTTGAATGATCATGGGACTTAGTGGAATTGGGACAAGTCGACATGTTTCATGATGTCTAATTGGTTGACTGATTGTACAACCATTACACAACATTCTATGTCGTGATTTTTTCAGGTTTTAGTGATGCTGCTCTTAGCTGGAATATTTGATGTTTGAAATCTTTAATATTTCACTGTGTCAGGTCTCTGGTCTACACACGCCCACTCACTCATACCTCACACACTGTCTTTCATTCTATCGAAGTCTATTTCTGATAAAATTTTAAAGCAGATATTTTTGTGTGATTCCCCACCCCACCCCTTAGAGTTAGAGATGATACTTGGTGTGACACACCAGAACTGTAGACATTGCCTGTGATGCATCATGAGCGGTGATATTTCCAACTGCAGAGTTTATTCAGTGTCAAAATCAATTCGGAAGCGAAATGGCCTACAAAGTTCGCATGGAGCCTTCTAACAGGGACAAGGTTTTTTATGTTCCTTAAACTATAACAAGAGACCCACAGATTTATTTTCCTTCTGAAGGAAGCCATGTTAAGCCTGTAAATCTTGGATCCAATGCATGTTACACAAGATTGGGGAAAACTGTAACATCCTTCTCCAGCACGAATTTCACTTGGGTTCACCAAGATTTGAAATTCTTTCTGCCTACTCGGTTAGCTTTTTCTTCTTTTGTGAATAATTGTACTTTTCTATATTCTAAGGGAAGAAAAGCAAGAGAAGAAATTACCATTTCAAGTAAATTTACAAATCAGTATAAAAGTAATTTGTGTAACTTCTGCAAATATACAATAAAATTATATTAATTATGGTTTCTTTATATGTCTGAGTATATTTCTAAACAGAAGTCAAACGTAAAAATTTGTATTCCTAATGAATTTTTATGTCCTATTCCACTTAATATTAATGAATTTCAAATTTTTTACAATTCTTGAGCAGAGTGAAATTTCTGTAAAATTATACTCTAAGGAATAAGATACCAATAATTTTTTCATGGAATTATATCTCAGTACAACACAACAGAATATAATAAATACAATAAAATCTCGATAAGACATGCCTGCTTATTACACTATCCCATGTAATATGCTTTTTTTGTCTGGTCCCTGTACATTTCATAATACCTTTATAAAATATCCCGTTTGTTGCGCTCCAGTCCTGCATAATACGCTGTTTTTGTGGAATATTTTCGATGTATTTTACAGAAATGAAACATTTTGGCCATTGAACTCACTGCTGCCATTAATATGAAAGGTATTCGACCCTTTACCTGCACATTTAAACCTGTACAATACCCAAACCTCTTGTTATGCTCTCTTATTCGACTCTTTACCTGAGCGTGTAAAGCCTACATACAGTTACAATACCTCACCCTCTTGCTAACCCTCTCTCTCAAACAACATTCCTCACTCGGCCGTAATAAATTTCTGGAAATTCTTGCTGGTGAGTTTGTTGTTCTTAGTGTATTGAAGTGTCTGTGAGTGTGATTACAATGAGTGTTAAACGAAGGCACTTTCTGTGTCGGAAAAATTGAAAATCTTACGAAAGTATGATGAAAACAGTACTCTTAATCAGCAACAACTCTCTAATTCATTACGAATCGCATCATCGACATTAAGGGCGATAATAAAAAATCGCGACTCAATCACTACAGCTGCGATGTCAGGAGGATGTAAACACAGGAAAGTGAAGTGTGGTAAACATGAGGACTTGGAGAACATTTTGGTCGGCTGGCTTCATCAGTCTCAAAGTGCCTTCAAGAGAAGGCCCGCAAAATCGCATGCAAATTAAACTTCGACTTTTCTGCTTCCAATGGTTGGCTTGACAGATTTAAACAACGACATGAAATTGTTTACCGCCCGATTTATGACGAGTCAGGGAACTGTCAGTGTTAGTGACGTTAGTGAATAGACAAGCAGAGTCTGCCTAATCTGATTTCAAGATACGAACCCTGTGATGTTTTTAATGTGGACGAATGTGATTTATTCTTTAAGCTCATGCCTGACAAATCATATGCTTTCAAAAGAGAAATGTGTCATGGGGAAAAATTAAGTAAGAAAAGAATAACAGTGCTCGTTGATGGCTCTGAAAAGCTGCCTCTGGTCGTGGTGAAAAAATCAGCAAAACCGCGATGCTTCAAACGTGTAAAGAACCTGACATGTGTTTATAAGAACCAGGCACATGCATGGATGACCAGCGATTTGTTTGTCACGTGGTTAAAGGATTTGGACAACAAAATGGTGAGTATATTTTCTTTAATTCATAGGGTTCCGATAATTCGTTGCCTGAAAGTAGTCCACCCATCTGACGTAACTGATTGTGAAGCTGACGATGAGGATTGGGTTGCTGTGCGCGAAAAGCTGTGCGATATTCACTTGGAGAATTTCATATCTGTAGACGATGGTGTTGTGACCTCAGATATTCTTGATTTAGATGACGTCATAGAAAATCATATCACAGTTGAGGAAGATGAGAAATCAGTTCAATCTGTTCCCATGCGACAGAAAGCCCTTGCAGTGATGACAGTGATAAGACAATTTATCAATGCTTGTTCTGATGGTATGTCAGTTAGTGTAAATTCATATTTAAATTGTGTTGAAAATGTGATTATTCATTGTAAGGGTTCACGCACACAGCAAACAACTATGAACGACTTTTTGTAGAAAGAATTAAGTACAGTACATATTGTAAATGTCTTTGATGTACAGTAATTGCATAATGGAGTAATACTGTATTACCTTTCACAAATCATGTATTTCAATAAAGAAAAATGCTAATAGATACTGTATATAAGTCAAAATTAGTATACCCGCCTAATACGCGGTCCCAGTTAATACGCGGTTTACACGCGGTCCCTTGAAGAGCATCTTATCGGAGTTTTACTGTATATAATTTTTGGAAATAGTGCTAATTTCAAAATTATATAGATCTTTGGACTGTTGTACATAAAGAAAACGTGTTGAATTGTACTACTACCACTTTTCTGTAATAAAATAATTAAGCTAGACTCTAGAATATTATAAATTTATAACCAACACAATTATGAGCACAGTTTATGCATATAAAGTGCCTGAAAAATTATGTTAAAATAGAATTTATTCAACTTTTTACCTTGTCTTGGTTTATATTCACTATTCCTCCTACTGAGCTTACTATTCATGACATAATTACCAATAGGAAGTGAAGCTGTAGGAAGAGGAGTACCAACAGCTACTACCTGCTGACGATAATCTCCTTCATTGTACGAAGTTAAATTGTACTGGGAGCTTAGGTCCTGACTTCCAGCTCTCGAGTGATCTGCAAAAGAGTATCAAATACTGCAACTTAGTGAATATATTAACCATGCACAATTTAAAGTTAATAATGACACACATAGTAAAACTTACATTAAGTAACACAACCAATTACATTCTTAAAAGTCAGCCATTTAAGGGTATATGTTAAAGATTACAGAATTTATGTTTTGAATACAGCATTTTTGTATTCTCAAAAACTACTTCAAATGTTAAAAAAAAAATGGTTAAATTCAGCAATAATATTTCGTTCGTTCTAATATTTGTTGATTTAACGAAGCAAACTGATAACTCCAAACAAACTATCCAGTCATATTTTACAGCATAATTTGTTACGGAAATAAATGTTCGCAGTACAGTGTCGTAATTTTACATATTTAGTCTGAATGATTATTCCATTTTCTATGTTTTTCTGCAAACTATTGATGACTTAATTTATACAATGCCAATTATCCCACCTACATTAATTCTTTGGTTCATACATTCTGTTGGCACTAGTCAAGAACTTTCGGATAATCTAATTCTCAACACTTCTCTTTCTTATGTAAATTGGTCAACTCACACGAACCCTCTCTCAAGGCCAGGGTACAAACTGTTATGACACACAAGGAAGCTTGGTATGCACAAAGTGGAGCTTCTCGCCTCCTTAGAATCTCTGTGTAGATTTGATATAGCAATGGATTCAAGTAGTGAGGACGAATTGGAGTTCCGATTTTTTATTTGATCTTTCAGAAACAGGAATTGTTTATAATGTAGTGAAACATTCTGATCTCCTGAACAAATGGGTTTAATTTTAGTGCTCTCGTTTCTAAAATAATTCCCGAGGTACTTCCACTTCTTTTGTACATTGTCTTCTGCAATTAATAAAGAAAATGGAAAGGTGGTACCTAAAAATAGAAATGAAAAATACTAATTTTCTAATAAAAAACGTTACTTACTGCTTAAATTCATCTCTTCCGCAAACCAATTTTGGTGATCAGGATGAAACCTGATTTCAGAAGGCAGATCTTAAAAAACACACGAGCAATCAGTTTTTCTACAATACATCCACTGTGTGTAGTGTTAAAATTTTACAACTAAACTGACAGAATTTCTGCCACATGTGACACAAGCACTACATATGCACGATTATGCGACAATCTGTCCCAGGAATTCGTACCAGTACTTTCCGTACCATGTATTTCATACCAAGCATAATTTGTACCATGACAAATTCAGTACAGATTGATCGTTCCGGAAAATTTGTACTGTGAAAACATTTGTCCTAAGCAGTAAGTACCAAGGACGTTAAAGCATAATAAATATTTATTTGAAAACAATTAATGCCATAGAAGCTTAAAATAAATTGCCAGTTGTATTGTGAACAACAGCTCACAAGTAACCAAGTATATCTCCATTATCTTTATATTCATTGTAACTTTCAAGAATTCTGGTTATCCTTTTGCCTGCTTCAACATAGTTTGTTTTTCTCTTTTTGGGGGAACTACCTGCGTCCAATCTGAGAATTTGCCTACTAATTACAGCTACTTCGTTTTGGAGCTTTTGCAGAAAATCTGTAAGAGAAGGATGTGATTTCTCCATAGGTGGTTTAATCTGTGATGCCAGCCTTCTACGGGATTGGTGGTTCTTGGAAGACCAGCTACTGTGCGATCATAGCAGTTCCACACATTGATTGGGAACATAGATTGTTTATGACGACAATTATAAAACAAACAAGAGAAATAGAAATAAAATAATACAAGCAATATAAAAAGAAGATACTGTAGTATTAACAAAATTTGAGACCGAATGAGCACCAGAATGGAACTGCAAGCGAATGTCTGTATTGTCCTCTTGCAAATACTGTCCCATTAGTCCAGATTGCAACTTATGCCATAATGCCTGTCCTAAATGGAACATACATACAGCTGGTTTAGCTCGTGGTAAAGTTCCCTTTATTGCATTAATTGCACTCAGCTCGAAATCAGTGGAAATAAATGAGGGCGACAACAGCTCTCCGAAAATTGTATCCACTTTATCTATTAACACACTAAACAGCTCACAATAGAATGCTTCGGTTTTGTTTTGGAGCAAGACCATGACTACAGGAAACCACTGTCCCCTGGTATTAGCATGGATCGTGTATAGTTGACACATAATTTTAGGAACAGATGCAAAAGTTCCATCACAAATCCAATATTCAGATGTAACAAGTTTTCGTAAATGATCTTGTGTGGCAATGATTGTTAATTTACTGTCAGGATTGAAATGTAGCAACCATTCATAACCGTCTTTGTCAACTTTAAATTGGTTCAGGTATATCCACGATGTCTGCTATTGTTCTAGGATTTGGAGGCAGCAGTTCAAGCCTTTATCTTTCTACAGTATGTCTTAATGAATCAGTTTTCGGAATTTTCAGGCAAGTTTCGCTGTCTGTTTCTCCTAATTGCCTGCTTATTATAGAACTAGCAGATTTACTGGACGATACTGCAGCTTCTTTAATACGTGACACCATTTCCAAAGCCTTGCATCTGCCCCAATCAGGTCCATGGGAGTGATCACTCTCTTTAAGAATTTCATAACTTCCACTTGCTATATGTATTCGCAATACGCATTCTCCTCTTTTCTCACATCACCATTCAATTTTTGTTCCACTTTCCCTGTGCTTTGTATAAAGTTAACCCTTATAATATCAATTTTGGTTTCCCCTTCTCTGATAATGTTAACCTTGGATGATCCATAATTTATACACTTTACAATGTAAAATATATTTATAAATTTTTCAATTTAGAATGTGTTATTCAGTTTAAGTCTTGTCGTTTTCATAGAAACTTAGCATTCTTTGATGCACTGTTGTGGTACATACTGTCCAGTATGAATTGAAATGGAACCAATTGACCGGGACAAACTTGTAAAATGTACCAACCATCGCAGTTACGAATTGTTTTGTGGGACAAATTGTCATAGTAACAAATTGACCGGGACGAATTGTTGCGACACTCATACGCACAACAGGCCACTAGCTGTTAGTGGATATAATCGTAAGAGTAGCCAACCTACTCTGTTAAACATTATCACGTCATAGCTCCTATGATAATCAATCGTGCTGTAATTTTTTTAATGATAGATCAATATCTAAGGAAAGAATATAAACAAATTTGAAATCAAATTCTTTTTTTTTTAAGTATGAAAAAAAAATATTAAACTTCGAAGTGATCTGTTTAAAATACACTTACACCTTCAAAAGTTGGTAAGTGACAAATTTTTTTGTTTTTCACGTTATATGTGGGATCAAAGCGAGAAAAATGTTGAGAATGTTAATTACTTTTAAAAGTTATTGCTGCTCAAAATCTTCACTCGTTACAGAGTTACGAAAAGTTAAGCGTCAAGACTCCACCAAATGCACGCAGTTCAAAATAAAACACAAATTTATGTAAATTAAAAAGCACGAATACTTGAGTAAAGTTACAAATAATTAATAAAAGTCGTCCCTACTAAATAGAAAAGTCATCATAGACATCCGGTCCATGGACCACCAATACCATGCCCAGACTTGCACTGCAAGCTTCAACAGCTTGTTGCTGAGCTAGCAATGAAGTGACCAACCATGAGTCAACGTGTGTGGTGTCATATGATTCTAGTGATTCATTTCCCCCACCAAAGCTACCACTGAATGTGTTCATACCCTAAGAAAGCACTACGACTATTCTCACCTGATGGAAAGAAAAGAATTTAAAGAACCACTGAAGTAGGCACTCTCCTTATGTGAAGAGAACATGCATTATACTCATTAGAAGGCTCACTGTCCAATGTTGATGTGTCAGCAAGAGATCCTTGTCTGGTCTTCATCTGACACAGACCTTCCACAGATATGTTTATCTGAGGCCTTCTAGAGAAAGTGTAAAGTTCTTCTCAAAATTGTTGAATATTTTCTAGACATTAAAAACACTGACACAAGGCACCCAATTAACATAGCCCATTTCTTGTACTTTTTCCTGTACTAATAGCATGTTACATGTCAAAATTCAATTTGAAGTTGAAAGTAAAGTCCAAACAATAACTATGAATACAGCCATGACTAAGAACGAAATCATTAGCAAGTCATGAACTTCATACGTTGCACAGAAGTGTCAGATACCAACATTCGACATGAGAACAGAAGCACAAGAAGTTTTAAGCAGATGTTATATTTGTTATATATTAATGTTTCATGTAGTGTTATTTTCTTGTTAGTTTGTACATTGCAATTATTATGAATGTTTAGAAATGGTCCAAGAAAACTTGGTGCTTTGGTGGGATGACTGGTTATTATTCATGAACTATACACATACACATGAAACTCCAGCCAACAATAAACAGTATAATCCCTTTTTAACAAATCTCTAAGAGATTACTTTCCCCTGCACCTTATATAGTGGTTTTCCTTAAAAGAGGGTTTACATAAAATGGGAAGGCAAGGCTAAAATAATTAGTACAAACATATTATTTACAATATTTTCTAACTCAAATGGTGAGGCACGAATGTTTTTCTGTTTGGATGAACCCGAACCACACTGAAACTCGACATTGAAAATTTTTTCTTTCTTCTTCATTATTACCTACAATAAAGAGGATGACAAACCATAGTGTTATTTGAGGATTAGCCTCGATATCCCTTATTATTTTCACTTTCTGTTCGGTAGTTAATTTCTTCCGTTTAGTTGCCATTATAAGCATGCATAAACGGCATAAACTAACAAAAACCTAGGAAACAGAACCCACACAACTCGTGAGAACAAAGCATTCTGTGAAGCAACGCAAAGCAAGACCATAAATAACAATGAAGAATAATGCTGGCACATGGTGTCGCATTACTATTGATAGAGATGCTGGTACTATTGATTATTGAAAGTTGAATCAATATTTCGGGCTTCATTATCACAAAATCCTTTTGAAAATTGGGAATTAATTACACCATTCTTATGGTAATTTGGCTGAGACATAACAAATTATTCCTTAAAAACGAGAAAGTTAAAATGGGGTTATACTGTACTTTGTAACACTTCTAGAAGAATGAGTAATAGGTATATAACAAAAAAATATATAAATTTTCCTTTGGACATACAAAACTATAACATTTGGTTGGGCATAGTACTATCAGTCACATCTGTTCATACTTGCCACATTTCTTTCGTATCAAGCATTTCTACTGTCAATTTATAAAAATTTTCAAAACTCATAATTAACTACTTTTAAAAAGGTATTATGCTAAAAACAAACTTATGAAGGAAAAAAGTATTAAAATGACAAGTGTTAATATGTTATTACATCTGGAATTGTCGAAGATACTGTATACATTAGCATACAGGACAGCTGCACATCAACCACGGTGACAGCAAAATATGAATCAAAGTTGAAGATGCATACATAAATAAGGCATAATTGCACACATTATATATCCAATAGCATTTAAGTTTGTACAAACCTGAGCATAGCAAACTCATAAACAGTATCACTTACTTGGGGATGATAACTGAAGTTGTTTTACCAAATTTGGACCAAATCTCAGACAAACTGATTCGCTTATTGGACACCTCTAATGTATACACAATTAAATTGCAAATTCATATTTATAGAACAAAATCTAGAAGTGTCCAAAACTTACTTCTGGTTGAACCAACACCTTGTGGGGCAGTGTTAAGCACCGTTAAAGCATAATGTGGGGGTAGTGATGCTTTACATATCGCTGTGATAAAGGCATCCCGTGGAGTCTGAAGATCCAGGCATCCACACAGGCTTGCAAATGTTTGAATTGCTTTCAGCACATTTTCTGAAGCGGATTCGTCAGTACTGCAATCAAAAGATATAACTACGTATAATACTTACATTCAGTACAACATATATCAGCTATATCTACAAAGAGGATTTACAATTAAGTAACATATGTAAAAATGTCGAATAATAGAGACCCCACTAACAGCAGAACATGACTTTAACATAATTAAACTGATTAGTCTTCAACTGTGGCTCGTGGCTCTTCATGCAGCAGATGATAGGGACTGTATCTACCCCATGTTACCTTAAGTTTTAGCCTTCTGCTGTACATTTATATGGAAAAACTACAATAATGAAACATAGTAGAATTCCTCGTACCGGCAACTATGGGACAAAGCCAGTGCTGGATAACTGATTTTGCTGGATAATTGGAAAATACGTTTATAGGTTATGTAAAGACATACTGTACTGCACAAACATTTTTTTCCATTTTTAATTTAGTAATTTTCATATAGATATTTAAAAATCAAGTTTTAAATAATGTATAATGTTTATTTTAGTAATGAATACAGTAATGTACAGTCATCAGTTCATAATTATTGTAATACATAATAGCATAAAAAATTCTATACATTTTCGTAACTTTATGACAATTTTAAATAGCAGCCATGTGACGTGAAGAACAGTGTAGCCAACATCGCAACTATGAAGATGAAGTAGCACTCGATGATTTGAACCTCTTTAACATATCTCCAATGTCTGCTTGTTTATATATACTATCTCTCACTCGAATTAAACTTTTACATGCTGTAGAAACAGAGAATTTCTCACTTTCCTATTTAGACTCATCCAACATCCCTTTGAAAGGGGCGAGTTCAAGTGGTAAATTTAAAGATATCGTCTCTATGCATTTTTTGTGAGGCCCAAGTGACAGCTTACCGATGCTATCCGATCTACTCCAAGGACATAACGGGGTTTTCTGTCTGTTTTCAAGCATGAACAATGTAAAGAGTAAACAATACACGGCGTGCGTGATCCACGAAAACCACTCACATCTTCGTCTGACTCTTCCCTTTTGCAAGAATGACTTTTTTTTTTGGCCTAGACAATAGTGTCATTGTTTTGGTACTGCTAGTTGTTTGGGTGCCGGATATGAGGAATTTTACTGTAGAATCAAACAATTTGTAATCTTAAAGAAAGATTAAGATGAGAGTGATGATGTTGAAGGAATGATTAATTAAATATTTAACATAAGGCTGCACATTATTCCATTTAGTAGCAATTGTCTTCAGTCTACAGTCCACTTGGGAATTATCAAAAGTTGGAACAACATCCAGTCCTGCATTCAATTCATTAGGCCATTAAACATACAAGTGATAGGCTTCGTCACATACAGTAAAATAACTTAGCTACAATGAAATCTTACAAAATATAACTAAAATTATTAATAAAACAATTTCACATCCGATATATTAAAACTAATAAAATATAACTAAATTTATTTACTAAAAAAGAACAATTTCATACGAATTTATGTTCAAAACTCACCAACATAGTGAAAAGGATTTTTAGATAAATTATAAAATGTAGTTTTAAAATTTTTGATAGGTAAATTGTAATATTGACTGAGATGCCTATTATATAGTAATTTCATCCACATAACAGAAAAGTTTGAATTACTCTTTTGTAATGTACAATATGGAATATTGATTTGTTCTCTATTCCTAATTTCTTGATCATGAATATTGGCAACTAATGAGCAATTGTCGATATTATGACGAGTGTAAAGAATTAGGTCACATACATACAAATTTATAACTGTTAATATCTGTAATTGTATGAAAAGTGGTCAACAATGTTGAAGAGACTTCGATTTACATGAAATTATAATGGCCTTCTTTTGCAAAACCAAAACATTCCCAATTATGGTACCATTCCCGCAGAAAATTAACCCATTAATGCCAAGTGGTCTATTTATAGACCTTTGTATACTCGACTACATTAGATTATTTTATTGGCGCCACACTGATCCAATATTAATGATCATCCTAAGTATATCATGTAAGATGTTAACTAAACTTGCCAACATTTTATCCTCCTTCAAAAATAAGAATTCATTAAAGTATCTTAGTTCGAATTAGTTAGGTATAAAATGATGTCGCACTGTGTAAAGAATATAATTATTTTTCCGTGTTATAATGTCTCGATATTGTTATTGATTTGTGATTTAGTAGTGTCAAGGTTACTACTATTGCACTGCACAAGGAAAACACAGATGTATGTAAAATGATTGGAGCAATATGAACTGAAATGGCTGCAGTCTATAAATAGACCGCTCGGCACTTATGATATCACGTGAAAATAACAGTGGAAAAAGGTGTGTCATTGCACTTTGTACTGCAACAGTTGATATCAGCAAGTGACTGTCGGCAGTAGTACTGTGCTATTGCAAGTAGATTAGCGTCTGAAAGATGTTTAGCATCTATTCGATCCCCAGAATGTATTATTCTATGCCCTAAATTGGAAATAAATGTGATATGGTGTACGTCTGCAGTGTATACATTTTTTGAACAGTGGATTTATTCCTTTTTACTTCTAAGTACAGTGGTCTATAAAATACGCAATAATATATCTCGACCAATAAAGAAAACCATGCATCCTATTTTCACCAACATATTATAACAGTAAACAGGAAAAAATTCAATATTGTAATGGTACAATATATTGCTGTCCCGTGCTGTGGCATTGTGGTCTAAGGCATCCTGTCTAGGACTCGCGTTACGGAATGCACGCTGGTTCGAGTCCTCATGGGGAAGAAATATTGTCATGAAATTTCGGCCAGTGCATGGGACCAGTGCCCACCCAGCATCGTGATGCACTTAGGGAGCTATAATAGGTAGTGAAAATCCGGTTTCGCAAACCAGCTATAACGGCTGGGAGGATCATCATGCTAACCACACGATACTTCCATTCTGATTGGATGATCGTCCACCTCTGCTTTGGCATGTGGACGTGAGGTCAGCAGCCGGCTGGTCGATCTTGACCTTTCATGGGCTGTAGCACCAAGGATTTACTTTTTTTACGATATATTGCTTCATTTTCTTTCGCAATATTATGTCGGTATCACTTTTGACTAATTTCTTCTGTGGCCGACATCACATTGAGGTTTCTATTCCCTGTGTAAAAATCTCTGGTAAGGACACAGCTGAAATGACGTCAGTAATAGGCACGACTTATTCTTAGGCAGCAGAGTTGTGTTGAATATGGTCGATTGCATTGTACATCCTCGGGGTCACAACACACAATTAGATAAGAAGAGACCTTTTGCTCCACCTTCATGATCTGGTTTCCGGGCTACAGAAACTGTGAGAGAAAACAGAATGGATGTCTTTACTCTTCAGGATACGAAATTACTACAGAATTCAGTACAAGAGTCCTACGATTATACATTTGACACTAATAGTGAAATTCTGTTCATGAAGTGGGATGACAACAGATGTGCACCTGTAGAATCAAACTTTGATGTAGGGGCTTCTGCAAGTAGGTGGGACAGAAATGTAAGACAGAATATAAGTGTGCAGCAACCACAGGTCATATTTTTTAGTAGGTTATTTTACAACACTTTATCAACATCTGAGGTTATTTAGCGTCTGAGATGAAGATAATAATGCCAGTGAAATGAGTCCGGTTTTCAGCACCGAAAGTTACCCAGCATTTGCTTATATTGGGTTGAGAGAAAACTCCGGAAAAACCTCAACCAGGTAACTTGCCCTGACCGGGAATCGAACCCAGGCCACTTGGTTTTGCGGCCAGATGCGCTAACCGTTACTTCACAGGTCATAAAGAAATACGGTAAGTACATGGCTGGAGTGGACCATCATGACTGGTTAGCAGGGAAATATGCCACTTCAATCCATGGAAAAAAGTGATACTGAGATCTCTTTGTCAGAATGCTGGATATGGCTATAGTAAATGGTTGGATTATCTACAGAGAAATACATGGACGAGACTCCCTGGACCTACTTGAATTCCGACGATGCTTGGCTGTTCAATATCTTAAGATGTTTTCGAACTGCAAGAGAATGGGGCACCCTATTTCATCACCTCGAGGAGTGAAATTTGGTATGAGGACAGACAGTAGAGGTCATTTCACGGCAAAACGACCCTCTCAGAAACACTGCCGGATGGAATGGTGTAAATGCAGACCAGTAACATTCCGCAAGAAGTGTGATGAAACTCTCTGTCAGAGATGCTTTGAGCCTTTAAACACTCGGTAAAGACAGACATCACTAAAATAAATGTGTTTCATTATTGCTGCAGCATTGTATTGTTGCATTAAATACTAAGACTGTCATAAATAAATTTATTTATATTGGTGTAAATGTTTCTGGTTATACTACATTAAATACACAAAAAAATATATTTACTTTATTGCAAATGAATACCCAGATATCACAAGTGCCCAGCGGTCTATTTATAGACTGGGTGATTTTCAGCTACTTGGTGCACGGCAGAAGAAACAAAACGTATTCTTAGCATCTTATGGATTAAATTTATGAAATAGATACATTATTTTCGTTTTTTTTTAATAAAAATAATTTGGGCTTTAATGGGTTAAGGCATATCGGATTGTCGACTGAAAGAGAGAAAAGTAAACACATCTTGATAATTTTGAGAAATGCACGCCACTAGTTTCTGTAACAAATATAAAACTCTTGATAACTTTGTACAAAATATAGTCAGTATGTTTTTCCCATGTTAAATTAGAGTCTATAAAAAGTCATAGAAATGTTGTATAATTTTGCTGTTGTTTTATTTATTTGATGATTTAAGCTAAAAGCTACATAGATCATTGATATATATCATATCAACGATCTACCACTTAACATTTATAACAGATGCAAAAGTAAGAGTGCTTGCTGACGATGAGATCATCTGATTCTCAAAGAAAAACTCCCCAAAGAAAAGACATTACAAAGAATTACAAAATAAAATGACAGAAGCTTTTAAGAGTTAGAAAACTGGTCTATCAATAACAATATGTTAATAAATACTTCAAAAACTACCTACAAATTCTTCACAACACAACACAGCACTGAAAATATAGACCTCAAAATAAACACTGAAACTCTACAAGAAAAGCAAACAAATTACTTTGGTATCAACCTAGATAGAAAATTGACCTTCAAGGATCAAATAGATAAAATGACTAACAAAGTGAATACAAAGAACATACTCAAGAGATTAGAAAGAACTAAATGGGGAGGCACTATGGACTTGCAGAATGAAACACATTAAAGTTGTATAAATTCAAAACTATTGTAGGGAAAAGAACTGCTTATAACAGCCAAAAACAAAATTCAAAACTATCGTATGAAGAAGAACTGCTTATAACAGCCAAAAACAGTCTATGCAAGAAAGCTGATATGGCACAATCTAGATCCTTCAAAATTATAACTGAAGCTGTCAAAAGCATGTCTAGAATAGTCTTGCAAACCTTAACAGAGAACTTAATCGCTAAAGAATGATTTTATCACAAAAAATCAAAACATCCATAACCACCCATGGTTTCAGACACAACTACCAATAATAAAACTGAAAACACAAAAACCTTCAAGAATCAACTGACTGAACATGATACTGGGGAAATTTCACAAATAAACACAAAATACATAAACATTTTATCAAACCCCCTTCGAATTTCACGACATTAACATACAACCAGACCTCCAGGAACCAGTTTCAAAATCAAGTGACCCACAAAAGTGATAAAGGCGATAATTATAGCAACTGATGCAAGATACAGGGTATATACAGGGAGGCAATATACACCCTTGGAAAAATATGCACACGATTTCGATGGTGAATTAATAGTAATAAAAACAGCTCTGCTTATCGTTTTATACAGGCCACACATATAAAGAAAAAAATTGTAATTCCATCAGATTCCAAAGCAGTATTAGAGAGCATATCCATTAACAACAAAACATCACAAAACCACATGATGTAAGAAAACTATATAAGAACATCAAATCAAAAAGTAAGGAAATTGTCTTCCAGTGGATACCATCCCATGTGGGTCTGCTTGGCAAAGAAGCTGATAAGTTAGCTGAAAAGCAACCCAAATTAAAGCAAGGCTTGCCTTTAGCGTAGAAATCCCAACAAAATGTAAGGTAATAAGGGACCACTACAGAGGAATGGAAATAATAATGCTGAAGAACTGAAATGCAAAAACTGTAAGAAAAAGTCAATAAAGAAAGACACATTTTTAACAAAACTTCGAAGATAAACAGTAGTACATTTCCAATTGTTTGTAGGAGATGATTGTCTCATTGAATTCCTCAATAAATTGAATGTAACAACAATAATAAACTTCCCAATATGTAATAGAAATGAAATTTTGCACAAAAAGTACCTTCTCCTCCATGAAATTGAACTCTGATAATAGAAAAAACAATAATATTGAGCATTTTATTGGGAAGCCAGAGAAAGTATGATGCAAATCAACTTTTAATTGCCATTCGACAACAACAACATATTTTAACATACGCATTGCAAAAAGCAAAAGACAATGGAAGAAAATAAATAGAATGAATCTCTAAGTGACCAAATATATTAAAAACTAGAATTTGGGAAAAACATACAATCCTCATAAAAAAAAAAGAAACCAGGTCTTTAATTTGAGCACAGATTTAGGTCCAATTGGGCAAGTCAATGGAATAAATGTCCCAATGACAAAATACCTGCTTTAAAATGAGTGAATTAACAACACTGTAAATTATTATAAGAACCCAAAGTAACGGCAACATATTAAAAATATATAAGAGCTAACAATGTGTGTACAGTTCTCAAAAAAAAAAAAAAAAAAAAAGTGGCTGCACTCATGAACAGCGAATATTTTCTAAGACCACTTCGGGTCACGGCGATGTTACACGATGCATGTGCTTGTAGAAGCAGTTCTGGAACTATGGAAATATTCCATATCTACCTCTCGTAGACCAGCAATAGAGTGCTTGCTTAATGATTCGAAGGTTGTGGATTCGGGTCTTCTTCAAGTTTTCATTTTATTTTTTAATCGTTCTTTAGCAATATAAATAATATTCAAATTATCATTTATATTGTATTACTGTTCTTTGCCAATATCAAGTTAATTGTATTTTGTTATTGTTCTTTTAGCAATATAAATAATATTCAAGTTATAATTTTTTGTATATTGTTATCATTCTTTAGAGATATAAATAATATCTGTAGTGCTCGGGAAAAGTGGCACAAGTCAAAAATGTTAATCTTACAGGAGAAGGAAAAAACTGTCTTCAAACTGGTTATGTCGATCTGATTTTCTTCTGTATGAATTACTGTAATGGGAGAAATACTTATGTCTCTTTTCCCAAGCGAGCAATATTCCGTAAGTTGTCAATAAATTAATAAAAAAATGTTTGTGGAAACTGACTTATGCCATTTTTCCCAAGCACTGCAAATTTTCAAGCCATCATTTGTATTCAGTTATCGTTCTGTAACAATATGAATAATATTCACGTTTTTTATATTCTGTTATCATTCTTTAGCGATATAAATAATATTCAAGTTATCATTTATATTCTGTTTTTGTTCTTTAGCGTTATAAATAACATTCAATTTATATATATATTGTTATTGTTCTTTCGCGATATAAATAATCTGTATTTTATGTAAGTAATTATTTTAATACAAATAACCATTTTTTTTTCGTAAAATTGGTTATTTTATTTAAATAATTAAATATATATTATATAATATCTTATATTAATTAAACCAACCAATATTTATCATTTACTGTATATTCTGTTATCGTTCTTTAGTGATACTGTATAAATAATATTCAAGGTATTTATATTATCGCTCTTTAGCGACATAAATAATATTCAAGTTATAATTTATATTCAGTTATCATTCTTTAGCGATATAAATAACATAAATTTAATATTAGGTTTGGAACAATGCAGTTGCATAAAACTGGTGTTAGTTTTAATTTTTATATTATTACATTATACTATCTTGAACCACAATAAAATGAAAAGGAGTGACAAGGAATTGAACCTGAGATGTTGACATCTAAATTCCGACATTCTTCCACTGAGCTACGAGGGCACAAGCATGGCAATATTTGTGGAAAAATTGGCCCAATCCCACTCCAAAATTTTCTGATGATTTGTAGAAGCTAGTCCAGGATGCGGGGGGCAAAGGCTAATTGGGATTTCCTGGTCTCTGATCGGGTCAAACATCCTGATAGAACTAATATTTAACCCTTGCGGTGAATTTCGGTGAAGTCTGGATGGCCCAATTAATCAAGTCCACTCTCCTCATCTCCACACTTGGGCCCCCAGGGATCTAATAAGATGCGAAAGAGACAGTGGTATGCAGAAAGCAATGGGAAGTTACCTACCGCATTTATCCTCCCCAAGAAAAACTGCAAACATGAGCAAAGGAAGCTTTTAATAGAAAAAGAAGTATACATCTTGATTACACAACTTTTAACACTGTACCACTTCGGAATATGTATGGTAAGACTTTCCTGTGTTAAATTTCAACATACCTCGTCAAAACATGTAAACGAGGTACGTTGAAATTTAACACAGGAAAGTCTTACTATACATATTCCAAAGAAAAAGAAGCATCTTCTGCAGACCTCTGGAGAAAGAACTAAGGAAGAGACTAGTGAAGTGCTTTGTGTCGAGTGTGGCATTGTATGGGGAAGAAACATGGACATTACGATGAAATGAAGAGATGCAAATAGAAGCATCTGAAATGTGGATGTGGAGAAGAATGGAGCGTGTGAAGTGGACAGACAGAATAAGAAATGAAGTTGTGTTGGAAAAAGTGGGTGAAGAAAGAATGATGCTGAAATTGATTAGAAAGAGAAAAAGGAATTGGTTGGGTCTCTGACTGAGAAGAACAATAGACGACATTAGGATATGTGGATCATATGCAGAGACTAAGAGGAAGGCAGAAAATAGGAAAGATTGGAGAATGCTGGGTTTGTAATGAAAGACCTGCCCATGGGCAGACTTATGTATGTTCAGAATGCCTGGAATGTCGTGTCTAAGAACAGTTGCTATCTGCAAAGACTAGTCGATTCCATGCCCACTCAACTGCAAAGTGTGATCGAGATAAGGGGAAGACAGACTAAATATTGAATCGTGGCTTTTTGTTTTGTTTTTTGAATGCTTAATTGTTTGAATGTTCTAAGGCAGACGCCAGTAAGTTTGTTTTGTTTATGCCACGAATGATATTTTTGTTGAGAATAAAATCTATTTTCTTTCCATTTGCAGCCACAATGTCATAATGATAAAGTCATGGCATAATACATTCATGAACCTGATGTTAATTACTAAAATAATCGTAAAAGAGAAAGGAGCAATTATGTATATTTTGTCTCTCTCTCTCTTAAAAACAAAACAAAAAAGAATATAAAAAGCATGAGATTGTATTCGAACGCAGGACCTCACGAATAAGAGGCCGGAATGCTATCATTACACTAACAAGTAACACACAGAATACTTTAATTATAACTGTAGATTTCAGGCAACGTTGTCCAACAACGTATAACATCGCCTGTCTCTGAATTGTAGCGAAGATACCCGAAGGAAACTTTGCATCAAGAGAGCGGCCACTTTTTCTTTTGACAACTGTACATGTCCAATAGACACTCTCTCACTTCACTTCATCAAAATTATTTTGTGTAACAAGACATAAACGCAGAGCATAACATTTAATACCTTGCATCTATCAGAGGACTCAGAGCTGCTAATAGCCCACACCAACTTGAATTGATGAGCTGTGAATGTAGTTCTCTATCTTCATCACTACCTCTATATGGCACTGTTCCAGATTGTTCATTGCCGCTAGGTGAAACCCCTTCAATAGTCAATGCAATAGATCGAATAATATCCAAAAGACAGGCATATGCCACTGAGATACCGTAACCATCAGGTATTGATGGAGGATCAATCTTGTCAAGCATCTCCAAACTATCAACAGAAAAAATTGGATATATATTACAATTGTCACACAATATCAACATCAATATCAATTGGATTAGATACTTCAGAATAAAACACCAGGCTCTCTACGTACAAATGCAGCTTGCTACTAAACACAGCCAGTCTTAAGTAAATAAATGTTACAAAAAAAAACTGCTCTAACTGATATGATATTCAATGCATATTATACACATAGTATACATATCGTCATCATTCCTGCAATAACTCCTATGTGCAAAATATGAAATTTTTCAGTAGGAAGAGAAAACACATTTAGTCTTCTATGGCAGTAGTGCATAGGAGATTGTGAATTCTTACATTTTCGAAAGAAAGAAATAGAATTACATATATGAGATTTTATTATTTACTGTATCACTATTTAAGTTATTTAATAGAGCAAAAAATCTGAAAATCGATAAATATGTCACATAGGAGTTATTTGCGGAACAACGACGATATATTATGATCATCACACAGCACTTAACCAATTAATTAATGCCTTTTCTGCAGAGAGTTTAGTTTTGATCCCTTGTCCCGACTAAATAAATTTCTACACATAATTGCTTAAAGAGAATAGTTTTCCTCATTAAGGTGACTATTTCCTCTGTCATATATATGTTAGAACTTGCGTTCTTCAATCCTGAAATATTTACAATTAAACCCTCGTCATTGCTGTCCGTAATTAGATAAGCAAGACTTTCCAACACATCATGACAAAATCAGTGCACAATACTACTGCACATATTCCCAAATTAAATCTTATTGACATAGAACTGTGCAAACAATTTTGGAAAATAGCAACATTTTTGTATATTAAATGTAATTATCCTGTTAGAGCAGTGATTTGCAATTTTCCAACCTATGAGTTGGAATTCATTTCTCTTCTGAAAACAGAGGGAGGATAATGCTGTGTCAATATAATGTAATTATAATAAGAAATTGCATGCTTACATTAGCCTTTATACAGTATTTAGATTCATTTGAAGAAAAGTACTTACCTACATGAATAACTTATTTTGAATTTTTCACGTTTGACTTAAAAAATTAACTGCAACCAATATTCTGAAGGAATAAACATGTCTCAATGAAATCTATATCACTTAGGTATAGACAATAACTTCTAGACTATAGTCATGTGTACGACACATTAAACTGACAATGAAATTACTATATGTCAAGAATTACTGTAAATATCTATGCACCTGGTCAGTAAAATAAACAAAACTGAAACTCACAGTACCAAATCTAAAAAGAAACATGAGAAAGTAAAAGTCACATCACACGAATGTCGTGCATGTATATACAGTTGAAAGTAAAATAACCCTCCAGATTTTCACAGTGATTAGCTCATGTTTTATATAACAAAAAAATGTAAAACCCATATTGGTGGAAAGGCCATGGCTTTCTCATAAAATCTTTTTTCCCAAATGTTTATTCCATTCTTATCCTCATCGATAAAAAATCTAATAAATAACATAATTCATTCCTCTGGCATATTTCAATAGACTGAACGGTTTTCGCGTAAATTTAATTTAAAAATCACTAATTTGAAGCCACTAATTGATGCGGCCATCTTGCAATACTGTAGTTCGCTAAGGCAGACAAAGGTGAGTTCGTTGACCTACTGCATCTGTATTACTTGCAAGAGGAGAGAGCAGAATCTTAGCGGTGATGTTACCAGAATGCAGAAACTGCATGCATGCGTGCGTGCGTGTGTCACCATGTCGAGAGAAGAGGAGACCGACCACGTCCAGTTATAGTGAAATTTGTTAGTTATAGAACGAGAAAAGACATGTTCATGAACAAGAAAAAATTAGGACAAAATGTAACAATTAGAGAAGATTTCACTCAGATGCTCCACAAACTACTAAAGGACTGTATCTCCAGGTATGGTGTTACAAATGTATGGACCATTGATGGTGTAATTTTTGTTAAATCAGACGATAGTAAATTAAAGATTATACGTGTATTAGATTTACCTCAGCAGTAGAATACGAGTTTCACTTGCTTAGATGTTACAACATTTTAATAATTAAAGAAACTTTAACTAAATTTGTAGATAGCTAAAGGTTAAGTGGAGTTAACTCTGATTAGTTTTAAGATAGTTTATATTACCAAATTTAGATAATCTCACTTTTCATAGGTTGGCAGGATTGACAACTTAAATGTCCAGTCTGCAGACCCAGGCTCTGTTACTCAGACACAGAGTTGATTATCTGCTTCGTCCACTAGTGACCTTCTAAAAAGTGGCTTTCAGTTCCCACCCCAATACCCTGAAAGTCGCGCACATCAATACACAAAGCCTTCTTACTTCACTGAATTCCCATCCATTTTCGCAAACCTAAATCGTAACTGTCTTAGAATCATGGATGAAACCTATTCTCCCTTCTTCCTTAGTACATCTTGAAAATTACTCTCTTTGTAGAAATGACCGAATCTTGAAAAGAGATGGAGGTGTCACCATTTACGTATGCTGTGATCTCCAATATAAAATTGTTCATCAGTCGTCAAATGAGCAGCCTCATCATCCTGAATCTCTCTTTGTGGAGATTAGGACTGGGTTACCAGAAATGTCTGATTGGAGTAGTATACAAAACCCCAAAGGCACATTTCCTAAGTGATATTGAAATGGCATTGTTAAATCTTGTATCTCATTATGATCACGCCACTGTAATGGGGGACTTCAATATAAACTTAGTAGATCAAGACAGTAGAGCTTCCCTGCAACTTAAGACCATGTTCCAATCAATTAATATGTCTGTCCTTCCTTCCCAGCCACCCATCACACCCCTACTTCTGATACTCTTCTTCATATTATTGCCACGACAAATTCTGACAAAGTACTTTCAAATGGTCAACAAGATGCTCCTGGAATATTGGGACATGACATCATATATATAGAGTACTCCTTACACTGCCCCAAGAAACAGTAAAAAATTAGGATGTATAGAGACATAAATAATATTAATCTTGATCAATTATTAAACGATGCAAGTAAACTTTCCTGGGATTTAGATTGGACATTGCGAAGCATAGATGAAAAAATTGATAAACTCAACGAGTTAGTTATCCATCTTTATGACAAACATGTGCCCCTAAAAACTAAATGGATAACCAATACCCCGGCTCCATGTATGTCCGAAACCATACATTCCCTCACGAGAGCAAGAGATGTCGCTTATCGCAAATATCGCCAGAGCAAGCTATTGACCAACTTTGAAGATTTTAAACACCTGCGTAACAAAACTAGCCAAACCATCGAAATGCAAAATTAAGTCATGCGCACTCTCTTATTCATCCTTCTGTTAGTATGAAAGAAATGTGGAAAGACATCAAGTCTATGGGTCTAACGAAACAGAAATCTCAGGTAGAAGCCACTAAACTGCCACTTGACAGCTTGAATGAACATTTTACTTCCCCTCCTCCAGGTCCCATATTGAAAGAAGAAACCCTTTCGGAATTATATTCTTATCCTATACCTGACAGAGAAAAATTCTTTTTCAAATACATAACCCCGGCTGAAGTAAGAAAATCATTGAGAAGTATTGGATCAAAATTCCAAGGTATAGACAAAATTAACACAACTCTCCTAGATAAAAATAATAGACGTAATCCTACCCACAGTAACTCACATATTTAATGTCTCTACCGTATTATATCAGATACTTATCCGAACATATGGAAAATGGCAATAATAAAGCCTATACCGAAAATCAGTTCTTCTACACTGAACGAGTACAGGCCCATAAATATCCTCCCCACTCTTTCGAAAGCTCTAGCAAAAATCATACATCGACAGCTGATAGACTATCTGAACGAAAATAAACTTTTAGATAGACTTCAATATGGGTTCAGATGAGATCACAGCACAGCTATGGCCCTATTTAATGTAACTGAAGGCATTCGAAATGCAATGGACAGGGGAGAGGGGACAGCTCTATGCCTCCTCGATCTGAGTAATGTTTTTAATTCTGTGGATATCGAATTGCTCTTAGCCAAATTAAAGACCCTACATCTTTCCAACAGTAATATGAGCTGGATGGAATCATACCTGTATCGCTGCCGACAATGCGTCTCTGACGGCAATCGGTCTTCTTCTTGGCAATCCACAAAAGGGGGGATTCAACAGGGCTACATTCTCGCTCTGCTACTCTTTTCAATATATATATATATATATATATATAAATGACGTGTCAACGAACATAGTACATTGCCACTACCATCTATATGGTGATGATCTCCAGCTCTATGTACATTTCCGACCTAATACATTAAATGATTCTATCCACAAATTAAACAGTGATCTTATTTCAGTCTCGACATGGGCTAGCAGACTCGGACTTAGACTTAATGCAGCTAAGATGCAGGCCATAATCATCGGAGCCAAAAGACTGCTTTGAACGATAGTCACTTCTGGCCATTATGCTTAGTATATTGAAATTCCTTACTCAACTATCGTTAAAAATCTAGGAATATATTTTGATAATGAATTAAGTTGGAATTACCAAGTAAAGCACACTTGTAAAAAAATCTGCTCGTCTATTCACTCGTTAACCCAGTTCAAGCATTTCTTTCCTGCACCACTGAAACAAACATTAGTTCAAACACTCGTAAAGCCGCACTTTAACTATTGTGATGTTTTATTCACTGCCTTAGGCACCGAACTCTCCAACATATTACATCATGTTCATAATATGTGTATATGTGTACAATGTCTGATGATACGAATCCTTATCTTGGCTCCGGCTCAACGATCACAGAATTTTATACTGTCTTTCTCTTTATTTCAAATTTGCGCACCTCAACCCCAAGTTATCTGTTGTTTCGTCTTGTGTATTTATGTCCAACCATAATCTAAATACTCAATCTCAGATCACCGGTACATTGAGTATACCTCAGAACACTTCCCAATAGTCTTCATCATTCATCATTTCAATTTCTCGTCATTGGAACTCCCTACCTCATACCTTAAGGGGCTGTCAGACATTTATTAATTTCAAAAACCAGTTGTCAAATAGACTACTTAGACTGTGAGCTTTCCTAAAATATAATTTTTTTTAATATATGATTTTTATTTTTAACATATCAATTTTCTTTATTATTTTAACAATTACTTCGATTCACATTACTATAATTTTTTTTTCATTCTTAGGATTACATGCAACTAAACTTGTTTTCATTTTATTATTATTATTATTATTATTATTATTATTATTATTATTATTATTATTAATTGTATTCCTGTATTTCTGCTTTCGTATTGCTGTTGTTCTAATACTGGTTGAGTGGAAGAGAAGGTTTTATGGCCTTAACTCTGCAAGTAGGAATAAACCTACTACTAGAGCCTGGACGAGAAGTTATGGCACCAGCACGAGGGATGTGTTTTAGTTCGTTTGCTTGGACTCACCCTCACACTCAACTGGAGGGGTGTTGGGTTAGTTGGTTACTAGCATTCCGAGTGTTCAGATTGTTCTGCTACTACCGCTATTGGTAATACTGAAAACATTGTCCTTCTGAGCGCCCTCATTATGGCATTGTCTAATGTGTGAAATCATAGAGTACTTCATAGTCAAAGACATGAAATAGCATACAATGTATGGAAATTCATGTCAGAAGAGGCTGTAAATGGAATACCAAGTCCATTGAAAAGCGTGTGTACAAGAATACTGACTGCCACTGGTATTTCAAAGTGAACCTTGGCAAGAATCAGGAAAGAAGGGAAAAATATTGAGGCAGGAACAGCAGATTTTTTCTCCAGTCTGGAAAAATCACAGCCGAAGAAGAAGAGTGTTGCAGCTATAGACAGTTTTGATGAGGAAGTCCTAAGAAGACTCACCTATAATTTCTCCGCTACGCATAAGCAGAGACCGACTCTGCAATCGCTTCTTCCAAAAATGGATATCAGTGTATGATTATGTGAAGAAAGTAGAGAACAATTACATTGAAAGTGAGCACGTGATGGTCAGTATTTTGGAGAACATTTCCATAAACTTAGGGACATGTGATCCCAGCACAGATCAGTCGTCTGATTCGGATGGAGAATAAGTATATAAAGATGGAATAGCGGGTGTAATTTCATTAGGTACCTTCGGACTCTTGAGTAGGAAAGTGGTGATACTAAGGTAAGACGAATGTTTTTAGAAAGAGATGAAACGGATATGCCTGCCGCTCTGAGCTTGAGAACCGTAACCCAAACAACCCCCACTCCTCTACCCTGCTGGCCGGCAATTTAAAACTTCGCGCAGGTTGGTGCCATAACATCTCGTCTCAGCTCTACTATTTAGACACGACACATTCAGGAGCTACTCTAAGTGGAGGAAAACTACCCAATGTTCTTTTGTTTGCTCTTCAATCCCGAAAAATACCAAATTATTCTTCCCTTTCTCTTCTCCTAAATCTTTCACCTTTCCCTTCAAAATCTTGTTTTCCTTTTGTAGTTCTTCTATCTTCTTATTAATTGTAATGATACTTGGCTTTAGATTTTCAAGATCCATTTTATTCAGAACCTTCACTTCACTTTCCTTTCACTTTAGAATGATTTGCTTCGCTACTTTATAAGGCAAGGGTCATTCACGTCTCGCTCGTCTCGTTGCTCAGTAAGAACTGAGGCCTTGAACAATTGTCTAACATTGAGTGTCTGTCTGCATTTTTTCAGCTAGTCTCTGCCACAGTGCACACAGCTGAATGTTCATTAAGTTTAATTCGTGAAAATTTTGAAGAAAGAATCATTAATGCAGGATTATGGCCATCAGTCCTGTGATTTGACTATATGCGATTTTTATCAATGGGGAAACTTTGAAAATAAAGTGTATGGGTCAAACTCTCACACCACAGAAGAACTGAAAGATAGTATCAGGAGATGAACTGATGTGTGTGAATGCCAATTTTCTTTGCAGATATCAGAAATGTGTGAATGTAGGAGGAGATCACTTTCAACATTTCATCTCATTGCGATTGTAATCACAATTTTATATTATGTAAAATGTAATTAAGGAAAAGCCAGAGCCTCAGGCACAGGGATAGTATATCCGATTTCGCCAGAAGTTGGTGCAGGGGCGAGCCGGTACATCATTATCAACATTATTTTTCTCTGGCATCACAGAAGCCATACATTTAAAATTCTTTGTAGACAAAGGGTTAAAATAAGACAGAATGAGAATGTTTAGTGAAATGGAAAGTATAAGGAAACGGTGACAAAATTGATTTATTATGAAATTTGATTATTATAAGAGACTGGGAAAGATTTTTGGTGATGGCAAGAAAATATTTTATTTATATTGTGTTACTTTTGAAAGCTAGCGATTGGAAATGTCACTCAGTGGTTTTCATGTCAGACCCTTAGCATAGCTTCGTGAGTACATGGGTCACATCGTCATCAGAGTCACGATAAATGACAGAACGCGTCAAAAGCAAGATACGCAAAGGATTTTAGTGTCAACAGAAAAACATGCTCAAAAAAAAAAGTCTAGCACAGCTTTCTTTGACTTTCGAAAGTTTGAATTACACGTTAAAAGCACTGATAAAGATTAATCCTATTCGACTCACTATGTTGATTTGGCCTGACCACTAGAGAATGTAACAACAACTGGAAGCCACACCCCTCTAGAAAAGAAACCTGGCTGTGGAGATACTCCTGGACCAACAGGCATTCCAGCAAGAAGAGCAGGAGGCTGTCCTTGTGCAATTGGAGCTGTTCCACCTATGACATAAATTCCAGAATAAAATTTATTATATCTGTGAAAACACTTGTTAGAAGAGCAAGAAATGTTGTAAAATGTGGATAAAATAGTTACAATAAAAAAAAATAATGTAACAGAAAACAGAAGAGCTTTTCTTTTGGGATCACATCAAGTGAAATTAGTGTAGTGATTCATATATTCTTCTTACCTCCTCCTCCTCCTCCTCCCCCTCCCCCTCCCATGGTTTGTCCCATGAGTTGAGGATTTACAAATAATGATTGAACATATGCACCTAAGGAATTAACAATATCCTGAAAGATATTGGTTGCATGTGCTTTTAAATCATAACACTTGCAGAATGATTTAAGAAGTTCTGGCTGTACAGTCATCTTATGTAACACTTCCAGAGCGAGAGACCTCTGCCAAACAGGTTTATCCGGATCCAGAAACTTTACTATCAGAGAAAGAAATATCTCACATTCTGTTACCTGAAAAAAAATTCGACAAAATTCATGATAATACTAAATGCAGGAAACTTACATAAATGAAAGAGTAATGAAATCAATACAAGAAAAATACAGTACTTAATATATATATATATTTTTTTTTTTGTTTCAAGTTATCGAACTCCGTTTTCTAGAAGGTAATTGAAGGAGTAGATTATTGAGAATATTTGTCGTAAATCATAACCATAATCAAAATTTGAGTTCTGTAGAGCTCTGAAGTTATTATTCTGCTTATCTTTCATCCAAACTATTAAACTATTTAAGCCTGCAAATGTTATCATTGCATCTTTCATCATAGTAACTGCTACTGTTTAAGAATGAAAGAAATAAATGTAATGACAAATTTTCGAGTTTTAATTCTGACATTAACAAACGCGATATTTCCATATTAAAAATTATTTGACATGATGATGATGAAGATGATGATGATGAAATATGTACAATTGTGTGCAATAGCATGACCAGTTTATATACATCAACTTTTGGTTATTACCAGAAGACTGTGGTAACGCTGGATAAGTATAGACACCACACGTAGCAGCCTCATACTGATGGGAAAATATGGCTTGTCGAGAGGTGTGGCTTGCTGTACACTAGCTGGAATTGAACTTCGATATTTTATGTTTGGCGAGAACAGCTTGATTACCAATGCGCACACACGTTCTTTCAGTAGGAAACTGAATTCTGGATGCTGAAAAAAAAGAGATATACCGATGTGTGTATAAACACATTTAATTACATACACAGCAAATGCTAATTACAGTGAAACCCAATTTTATGTTCAGAAGTTTCAGTTGCAGGGGTGCAAAATATATTCTGAAACATTTCACCAGAACATACATTTTAACTGCAAAATTTCCCCGAAAATCTAGGGTCATTTAAACAGATCAGACTTAAAATATGTTCAAAAATGTTGCCTTCCATGCCTTCTTGCTCTTTTTTTATCATAGCATTTTTTTTATCCACGGCTTAAGAAAAATCAACATACAACTGACGTGTTTCTGATTATAAATGACCCATAATATGAGCTTTGCAACTTCAAAACTCCATATTTCGCATTGGTTGTAGTAAATCCTATTCACCTGGAAGAGAAAAATTATCAATAGACTTAGTTTTAAGAATGTCTATCTTCTTAGGTACAGTCTTGTAATTTTAGTACTCCATTCTAAACATGGAAAAACCCTGGAGATTTCTTGAATCATTTACTTTGATTAATTTAATTTTAGTCATAAATCCTTCATTTTCATATTCAGTAATACTAGATCCAGTGGAGCTTGTTAACACATTACTTTCTCTGACAGAATGCAGGCCTAACATAACTTCAGCCTAATTTGTTTTTGAGAGTTCATCAACTTTATTAGTTAGGTTAGCTATTTAATTATATAACTGAACACACTGTTACAAAAACAACCTTGTCATTTTTTATCGAAACTGAGTGTAGAACACCATGATGTGCAGGCGCACTTTTGCCACTATTTGAAATGTCTGTAGACTCCAGGTGCAATGGGCACCTGAAAAAACACAAATTGTACAAAAGCAACCTTTGTCACTTTCTTTTCCAACAAAAATTGTCCTTGTCAGTTTACATGAGTTCTTCCTGTTTTAAATATTTCCAGCACTGAATTAATCAGATACTTTATGTATTATATACTAACAGCACTGTATTAAATATATCTGGAAATTTTCAACACTGCAACAATGAATACCTGAAAAGCATTCCATTTTAGTTTCTTGTACATCATGGCTAGTAACGATGGGAATGAGTTAAATTATCAGAAAAGGAAACAACAAGGAACAAAGGACGAATGTAGCGGGCAAAGAGCATACAAATCATGTTGGAAATGTCACAATGCATTTATGAGTTTCCATGGGATAACAAAAATTCACCTTTGCACTGTACAGCCATTCTTTCTGAACCATCACAATTCTCCCACTGATTCTAGAGGTGGACAGAGTAGTCACCCCAAGGCAGTTTCCAAGGAAATTATGCATCATTTTAGTTCGTTAAATCCTCGGCAGTACAATTACTACATCTGGAGAAATTCTCTCAAAATGTATCTGCCAGAACTTTCAGTTACAGTAATTCACATGTTTATGGAGCTATATCAAATTCAAGCACCCTACCATACTTAATAGCATATTATTACAGAAAGATTTAATTTTTTTTGGACTACTTAGTTTAGATACCTGTACATCAGGTCATATCTTGACAGCAATTACGAAAAAGTCAAACTCATGAACCAGAAACAAGTAGAGCTTTCAAAAGCAGAGGTTTCATACAAACAAGGAGGCATAGCTACAGTATTCAGTTTCGATTAAATGCAGAATTAAGATCTAATATAATCCATTACTCTCATCACCTTTGGCATTATTGTTTTCGAGTACATGACTTGTTAAATCATAAAGTAACACTGTTTACCTATCATGAAGGAGTTGGAAGAAAGGAACAAAATGAAGTCATATCTTTGATGTTTTATCATCTAGAAGGAAGAAATTACCTAAGAATGGGTTAATTATAATATCAGACGGCTCTCCAGGCCAGAATAAAAATTTCTGTCATTCATTATCTCGTGCACCATAGCATATAGTAAGAAACTTATAGTGTGGTTAAGTGAGCTCGCTTGCTACGAGTAGGAGCATAGAGAGGGAGGGAAGCTTCTTATCAACAGTCTTCTTCCCCTGAAGCACAGGTTGGTTTCATGAAATACCAAATGGCCTACAGTAAGTCACACGGTTTTCGGATGTTCAAAAGAGTTATGCACTTGTTCCTCATAAGGGGCCACTATTTTTGCTAAATGATTAGGACTTCACCCTAATTGCAAAGAAAAAAAGTGAGCTGCCTCTGTACAAACTTCAATTCAGTGGGATAATCTGATAGCTAGCTGCAGAGTTCATCTGACACCTTCTGAAGTGGAAAGAATTCATACATAAGATTTTCTGAACATCAACGCAATGATGGAGCTTCATTTTACCCAGTCAAGCTAACAAAACTGGCACAACTTCTCCACATAAAGGAATAAGGTACAATTATTATTATTCAGGCCTATGAAAATCAGTGATAATACCTAAATAACTATTGTTTGCTCTTCTTCACAATAAACCTTAGAAGATCAAGTAATCAAAAATGCAGGACCTGAAACAACTACAAGCATCACTATCTCCAGAGAGCTGCCAGTTCTTTGAAAAATCTTCTTACAACTTCCTGAATTACAAATGGCTTTTAAGGAACCCGTAGGTTCATTGGCGCCCTCACATAAGCCTGCCATCGGTCCCTATCCTGTGCAAGATTAATCCAGTCTCTATCATCATATACCACCTCCCTCAAATCCATTTTAATATTATCCTCCCACCTACGTTCCGGCCTCCCCAAAGGTCTTTTTCCCTCCGGTCTCCCAACTAACACTCTATATGCATTTCTGGATTCGCCCATACGTGCTACATGCCCTGCCCTTCTCAAACATCTGGATTTAATGTTCCTAATTATGTCAGGTGAAGAATACAATGCCTCCAGTTCTGCATTGTGTAACTTTCTCCATTCTCCTGTAACTTCATCCCTCTTAGCCCCAAATATTTTCCTAAGAACCTTATTCTCAAACACCCTTAATATATGTACCTCTCTCAAAGTGAGAGTCCAAGTTTCACAACCATACAGAACAACCGGTAATATACAATGCCTCCAGTTCTGCATTGTGTAACTTTCTCCATTCTCCTGTAACTTCATCCCTCTTAGCCCCAAATATTTTCCTAAGAACCTTATTCTCAAACACCCTTAATCTATGTACCTCTCTCAAAGTGAGAGTCCAAGTTTCACAACCATACAGAACTCCAAGTTTCACAACCATACAGAACAACAGGTAATATACTTGTTTTATAAATTCTAATTTTTAGGATTTTTTTACAGCAGACTAGATGACAAAAGCTTCTCAAACGAATAATAACAGGCACTTCCCATATTTATTCTGTGTTTAATTTCCTCATCAGTGTCATTTATATTTGTTAGTGCTGCTCCAAGGTATTTGAATTTTTCCACATCTTCGAAGGATAAATCTCAAATTTTTATATTTCCATTTCGTACAATATTCTGGTCACAAAATATAATCATACACTTTGTCTTTTCGGGATTTACTTCCAAACCAATCGCTTTACTTGCTTCAAGTAAAATTTCCGTGTTTTCCCTCATCGTTTGTGGATTTTCTCCTAACATATTCACGTCATCCGCATAGACAAGAAGCTGATGTAACCCGTTCAATTCCAAACCCTGTCTGTTATCCTGAACTTTCCTAATGGCATATTCTAAAGCAAAGTTAAAAAGTAAAAGTGATACTGCATCCCCTTGTTTAGCCTGCAGTGAATTGGAAAAGCGTCAGATAGAATCTGGCCTATACGGACTCTGTTGTAAGTTTCACTGAGACACATTTTAATTAACCGAACTAGTTTCTTGGGTATACCAAAGTCAGTAAGAATATTATATAAAACTTCTCTCTTAACCATTACTTGAAGTGGTGTTTTCTATTCGTGAATATTGAGGTAGTTTAGTAAACTGAAACTGATTTATTATTTCAACTCTTAGATGCAAGCAATGCGTCAACTGTGCATATTATGGATGGCAGGGTAGACGTGACAAATGCAGAAACTTCCAATGCAGATGTTGGAGACATTTATGGATCAGAAAAGAGCACTGGAGAAGGAAGCTGTTAATACGTGTCGTAATTGCTTGTTAATTTACTAAATTTGTAACACAATGTACTAGTACATTAATAATATACAATTTTCGTTTCCATTATTTTAATAAAAAATAGTCCGTGTCACACTCCCACATTAAACATTTCTTTACTTACCTGTAATATGTAAAAACTTAATAGGCTGTTTTAATCAAATATCTCATTCTCATGTCCTGAAGAAACCATCCACTTTATTTATTTGAATGTCATAATTTTAATGAACTGAGGGTTGTATTTTTGTTCTGAAAAATCGTAATTTTTCACAAGGGCTGTTTTTATAATAATGTCTTCAATTTAATTATTCATTAATTACAGAAGGCTTGATAGTCTCAACTTCCATTACTATGTTGTGAGATCGCTTGGTTTAGTAGTTGACTTTTATCCATTTCTTTTTTTATTATTATTATTATTATTATTATTATTATTATTATTATTATTATTATTATTATTATTCGGCTTCTAGTCGTCATGAAGAGCAGTCGACTTTTTGTGTAGCTCCGCTGTTTTCACAGTGTTTAGTTGTTACTACATTCGTCTGTGTCCTCATTTAAGGCGCTTAGTTAACTGCGTACAATGCCGCCTAGTAAAGATACATGTTCTAAATGTAGCGCTGCTTTCTTCGGCAGACAAAAGTTCCTAAAGTGTGTTGGGCCTTGTGGCCTAAGATTTCATCTTGATTGTTTAAATATGAGTGAAGTGGAATACGATTTTTTCATGAAGGGAGGTATTTCCTCCTTCAAGTGTGATGAGTGTACCAGTGCTGCGAAGGCGGTTCATGGTGATAACACTCCTGTGAAACCGACCAAGAAGACTGATAAGAAGATCATCTCGCCTACTAGAGAACTTGAACTACCTAATTTACAAAGTAAGGAATCTCTCTCTGTTCAAATAGAGACGGTACGATTGAATGGTGAATCCATTTTAGATACTTTAACAGTTATTCTGGAGCATGTTAAAAATCTTGAAAAAGAAATGGGTGAATTAAAGAGCGAGAATACTGCCCTCAAATTACAAATGGCCGAGATTTTGGTAAAAAATTCCTGTCCTTGTAAGCCTGATCAGATTGTCCCAAAATTGGGTCAACAGTCAACTGTTCACCCGGTTACTAAATCCTACAGTAGTGTTTTGTCTGACACTGTTAATTCTCGCAATCATGCGAAGTCAGCACCGAGTACTTCATTTGCTCTTACTCATCATAACAGTAATGAGGTAATCTCTGCTGTCGTACGCACAGACGATAGCACTGTTGCGTTATCAAATAACGTAGACTCCGATGGTTTTCAAACTGTCACTCGCAAAAAATTTAAGAAACGAGATCCTAAAGTTGGCACTCTAACTAATAGCAACTTAGAAATGGCTCCAGAGAGAATCAGAACCAAATCTCTTTTTGTTTCTAGATTTAGTCCTAATGTAAACGAGAATAATATTAAGGATTCACTCTTTCATCAACGTAAATTAAGGTCTCTCGAAATAACTAAATTGAAAACAAAATACCAGTCGTATTCCTCTTTTCATATCTCAGTTGATGAGAGGGATTTCGAGTTAATTAATAATTCTGATGTTTGGCCTGCGGGATGCCTCATTGCACCCTTTTTTGGTAAACTTAAACCTGAGCAGCATTTTGCTCCACCAGGTACTTCAGTTGATTCTAGGGTTAATGCCTCTTAATATTATTCTCTAACTCTCAATGCACAGTTCTAATAATCATCTTGAGATATTTTACCAAAATGTTCGTGGTCTTAATACAAAAATTGATGAATTTTTTCAAAATGTAGTAAGTAATAATGATATCATTATCTGTCTTACTGAAACATGGTTATCTGAATCAGTATTAAATACAAACTTATTCCCTAACAATTATACTGTGTTTCGAGCAGACAGAACGTATGAGGACACCAATAAAAAAAGAGGTGGGGGTGTCCTAACAGCGATTAACAACCAGTTACCTTTTACCTGTCGGCGATATGATTTAGAAATTATTAATTAATGTGTTTGGATTGAAATTAAAATGGCTGATGGTATTAATTTATTAATTGGAAATCATTACTTCCCACCTGATTTCGGTCATAATCACTTAAAATCTTACCTCAATTTTCTTGTAAAAAACCTTGATACTCATAATTTTAGAATAGTAATTATTGGTGATTTCAATTGTCCTGGTATGGATTGGTCAACTGGTTTTAATCTTAATGATATTCATTACTACTCTAAAATTAAGTCCAGTGATTTATATTCCTCGTCTTGCCTTCTGGGATTAAACCAAATTAATTTTACTGTCTCAAATAAAAATCTACTTGATCTTGTCTTTACTAATATTATTAATAGTACAGTAAAACTAGCCAATCATTCTCTAGTTTTGGAGGATTCTTATCATCCATCTATCTCCATTAATCTTGAAGTGTATTTGTCGCTACCTGATCACTGCCAATCTAGTACCTTCATAAATTATTCTCAAGGTGATTACTTGAAACTCTATTCCACTCTATACAATCATGATTGGAATTCCATATATCAAACTACTGATGTTAACGTTGCTGCTAACGCGTTATCCCAGATTATGAACAAAGCTATTTCTCTTGCTGTTCCTGTCACTTTCGTAAAAAAATCGCACTATCCTAAATGGTTTTCAAATACCTTGCGTATACTTATTAGGAAAAAGAACAAAGCACATAGAAATTTTAAGAAATTCAAAACTGATCACCATTATCAAATTTTTTCCAATTACAGAAAACAAGTTAAAGCTATGATTAAATCTGACAAATTTAAATGGTTACAATCCAATGATGAAAATTTGAAGAATGAACCTAAGAAATTTTGGAAATACATAGAATCTTTTCGTAAATCCAATAATTATCCCACCGAATTATTAATAAATGGGATTCACATTACTGATCAGCAAGAAATTGCTAATGCATTTGCTAATCAATTCAAATCGATTCAAAAACAGCCTAATTCTAATCTCTGTTTGTTGGAGTATAATTCTACTGACTTCTTATCCTTACCTAAAATTACAGTTGAAGACGTTTCATTAGCCATAAAAAAGCTTAAACCTAATAAATCAAAGGGCACTGATGGCATTCCTAATTTTATTATTAAGGGATGTTCTAATATTCTAATACCCGTTTTAACCTTTATATTTAATTTAAGTTTATTAACCGGTACATACCCTATGCTTTGGAAAGAAGCATCCGTTATTCCTATCTTTAAGAATGGTAAAAAAAATGTTGTTTCCAATTATAGACCTATTTCAATATTAAACAATTTCTCAAAAATTTTTGAAAAAATAATCCACAAACATGTTTCATTTTATGTTAAGAATAAAATTAATTCAGCACAACACGGTTTTACTAAAGGTAAATCAACAACTACAAACTTAGTATCCTACCTTAATCTTGTTATGCCTGTTATTGAAACCCAAGGTCAAATTGACTCAATTTATATCGACTTTAACAAAGCGTTTGATGTTGTACCTCACAATATTCTGATAAATAAATTTAAAAACTTTGGTCTCTCTTCTAACTACGTGAGCTGGTTTGAAAACTATTTAACTAATAGACAATGTTGTGTTCGTCTTGGTGATTCTCTCTCGGACCCATTTAATTGTTTATGTGGAGTTCCCCAAGGATCTACATTGGGCCCTCTATTATTTTTATTATTTATTGATGACATATGTAAAAGAATAAGTTCAAACTACCTGTTATTTGCTGATGATCTCAAAATCTTTCGCTCAATAAATAGTTCTGCCGATTGCCAAACTCTTCAAAATGATATTAACTCCATTGAACTTTGGTCTGACATTAATGGAATGAAAATTAATGAAACAAAAACTTTTGTCATTTCGTACTCTCGAAAAACTACTTCCATAAAATTTAATTATTCTCTTAATAACGCCTGTATTATTAGGAAAAATTCTATAAAAGATCTTGGTGTACTACTCGATTCTAAATTATACTTTCACGATCATGTTCAATATATTTATAATCATTCAATAAGAATGCTTGGTTTAATAAGGTCTATAACTTATTCTTTTTCTACTCCTGAGTCACTATTAATTCTATACTTTACTTTGGTTCGCTCTAAACTTGAATATGCATCTGTAGCCTGGAATTCCATTACTTCAACCGATTCGGTTAAATTGGAAAATATTCAAAGAAAATTTATTTCCTTATGTGCTTTTCGATATATACCCAATTCCACTGACTTTAACTATGATATTACCTGTAAATATTTTAACTGTTGTAGCCTTTATGCTAGACGTCTAAATCTTGATTATCAATTTTTTTTGCAAAGTTATCAAGGGTGATATTGATTGTGAGTCTATCATAAACAATATCAGCCTTCGTATTCCTACAAAAGGTTTAAGATTTCAAAAAATTTTTTATAACTGAAATTCAAAATCACTTTCTCCAGTCTGTAGATGCATAAAATATGCAAATTTGCATGGGCACAATTTAGATCCTTTTAAGGTTTAGTTTCGTTTTGATTATTAGTTTTTACTGTTTGTACACAATTGTATTCATGTATGTTTTGTTATTTATGATATTATTTATTTTTGTTTTGCACCTTTGTATCTTCTGTTTGTGTATTGTGCTGAACTATAATTGGCCTCTGGCTGTTGTTCAGCACACAAATATTAATAATAAATAAATAAATAAATAAATAAATAAAAATTATCATCATCATCATCATTATTATTATTATTATTATTATTATAGAAGATTCACCAACACTGTTAGAAGGCACATCAGTATCAACCACAATGTTTGATATACTTTGTCCAACTTTTCTTTTATCTTTAAAATATCTGAAATGCTCCTCTGACCCTTAGTTTTAAGTTTTTCTAATGGATGTATATTAGATACGTGATTTTCGAGTTTGTCACGTCTACCCTGCCATCCATAATATGCACAGTTGACACGTTGTTTGCTTCTAAGTGTTGAAATAATAAATCAGTTTCAGTTCACTAAACCACTTCGATATTCACGAATAGAAAAAACCACTTAAAATAACATCCCAGTATGATTGTTATAACTTTCTACATTACACACAGAAGTAATTGGACTAAACATGTTGCAGCATAATTGGCTTTTTCCCAGGTCAGTGTTGCAATATTCATGTTGAATAAGGAACATTTCCTCAGGATTGCTTTGATTTCCCTCAAATCTTTTTTTTAATTGGTTATTTTACGATGCTTTATCAACTGCTGTGGGTATTCAGCATCTGAGTGTGATGAAGTTGATAATGCTAGCGAGGTGAGTCCAGGGTCCAGCGCCGAAAAGTTACCCAGCATTTGCTCTTAATGGGTTGAAGGAAAACCCTGGAGAAAACCTCAACCAGGTAACTTGTCCCAACCAAGATTTGAACCCGGGCCTGCTAGTTTCACAATCAAACATGCTATCCACTACCCACAGTCGAAGACCCTCCGAAACTCGTTTGCGATTTGGACATATTTTGCACCTCTGTTCAGGACTTAATTTCGAGTAACTATTCCTAACAATATTACAAAGAGGCAACAAGAAACATAAGAAAATTTTAAATTAAAATGTGGCATAGCTAAATACACATCTTAATCTCTAGTAGAATTCATAAAGTACAATTACCTGAAAGAAAACTGATGAAAAGTTTGTAAGCACTGACTCCAATAATTCAAGACCAAATGTTCTCGTCATCTCTGTCATGCCTATCAACCAATATGGCTGATCAGCATTTACAAGTTGTACTAAGTCCTGTAGATAAATTATGCATAATATTAATTTCACGTTCATTTAAAACAAATATAAACAAGAGTACAGGGGAATTAATAACAAAATAATAAAACATAATATGGTAGTATAATACATAAGTTACACCAAATAAAATTATCCTTGACATGGGGAACTATTAATAATGAAATTCCACAAGGGTAAATTATTTTAGGTCCCTTACTTTTTCTAGTGTTCATAAACGATGTAGGTCATCACATATTATTTGCAGATGACACGAGTATAGTAATTACAGCCAGTAACTCCAACGTATTCCAATTTTCAACAGAGGCAATTATACTCAAAATACATGATTGGTTCTCAGCCAATAAATTAGTATTAAATTGTAACAAAACTAACATAGTCCAATTTAAATCTTTCCCAAATTCACTTCGCAAATTTCAAAAGCAATAATTAACAACAGATCCCTAATAGAAACAACAACAGTCAAATTTCTTGGCTCACAAATTGATAATATGAAAATTGGAAAAATCATAGTAAGGAAATTACGCCCAAACTAAATTCAGCATGGTTTGCTATTAGACTTATGCAAGAGGTAGCAAATATAAATATTCTAAAAAAACACATTTACATACTTCTGCTCGGAAATGAGTTTTGGAATAATATTCTGGGGAATTTCTACAGATAGTAACAGTATATTCCTACTACAAAAAAGAATAATTCGAAAAACAGTAGGTGTAAAATCTAGGGAATCATGTACGACCATTTAAAAAAAAATTACAAATAATACCCATGGTTTATCAATATATGTTTTCATTAATAAATTCCCTCATATGTAATCGTGAAAACTTCGTTACTAATTCAACAGTTCATAGCATAAATACTCGTCAAAAAATTACTTTCATACTCCATCGGCATATCTATTGTGCTATCAAAAAGGAATACATTATACAACAGTAAAAATTTGTAATAGCCTCCCTATAGATATAAAAAATCAAACTCAAAACATAAGATTGTTTAGGGCCAAATTAAAGTACCTAATTTCTCTTGCCTTCTATTCTGTAGGTAAATTTATGACATTCAACAACACTGCATGAATATTTGTCTTGTATTAAATATCAATACTAATCCCTTGTGTTGCACTAGTACATTGCAAAACTCTTCTATATACAGGGTGTTTCCGAGGTGGTGTTAAAAACTTTCAGGGATGATGGTGAAGGGCACATGTATCAATTTGAGATATGGAACCATGGTCCAGAAATGACTGAGTCGAAAGTTATAAGCAAAATTAATTGTGTGGAAATGGAATTGTAATTTGGCACCACATGCCCTCCTGCCTTTAACCTCTGGTACAGTCGTGGAAAGATGGTATGGGCCGGATGTCTCCTACGTGGGTACTTGGCCTGATACACTGTGAGCTTGTCTACTATTCCCATTGACTCATCCGTATTCCAAAATCAGGTCTGCTTATTCCGCTCACGTGTACTCCTCCATTTCACTAAGACTGATCGACTGGACACTGCAACCTGTACACATACACTGCTGTCTACAGACTTGCATATCAGGACCGACCATGTCAGTTACACATTACGCTATCTGCATTGCTTCGGTGTAGTTTCCTGTTCCCACCCCTAAAACAGCGCGGTGAATGGGATACTGTAAGCAGACAATGTAAACAACATCAGATGAATACAGTATGTGTAAGATCTACAGATAAATACACTTTCACAGATAAAGGTGTACACAGGAATAAAATTATTTCATTTCCACACAACTATTTTTGCTTGTAACTTTCGACTCTGTCATTTCCAGACCAGGGTTCCTGATCTCAAATTGATACATGAGCCCTTCGCCATCATCCCTGAAAGTTTGTAACACCACCTCGGAAACACCCTGTATATTTCAACTAGACTGTGACTATCATTATTAAGACTTTGTATAGTATTATTAAGATTCTTTTGACATGTTCCATATTCTAGCTGTGAAGCAATGTACAAATACCATAGAATGTAAATAAATACAATAAAATAGAATGTAACGTCAAAATTCAACTTCGAGCAACAATTGAACACTAATTTTATTGAGAGATCTCTATCGTGCCTCAAGGATTCTTTTACATACCATAAACATAAACTTTGTGACAACCACCACTTTTAGGTCTCATTTCAACACTGAGTTCACTGTTGTGCTCATTTATCGCATTTACATGTTCTCCAAGTAGTGTTTCTACCTAACAGAAAACAGGTGTGAATTTATTATCTCATAGTACTATTATTAACACGTATTTCCTGCAGAACTGATTAATTTCAGAAAAGATATTCAATTCTAATTTTCGTGTTGAACAGATAAGCGAAACTTAATGGTATATCTCTGTCTCATGCATTTATACAGTTATACCAACATTCGACATTTAGTAGAGAATTTACAAATGTACAATTATTCTTCCTCACTTGACGATATGTGTCAGAGGAAGAACAATTGTTTGTATGCATCTGAAGTCTATTGTAATATGTAGCTAGTCAGCGATGTATGCAATGGAAGGGGAAAGGAGCTGGCCACCTTACCCCATTATCTCCTGGCCTAGTTGGCTCATAAGTGGTGCCTTTTTGATATCACTTGTGAGGTTCAGACCTGTCTTCAGACAGTTGACTAAAGAACAATTATCCTTCCTCAAGATTTTTTTCAGTTCATTTTGAAGATGTCAATAAAAAAATAAAAGAATTCCAAAAAAATAAGTATAGTAATACGTTTCCAATTTAACAAAACAGGTAACACACTGTGGTACATCTCCTGTCCCGTCAACTTTTTCTAGGCATGATGTATCACCATTTATTTAACCTGGGTCCTCCCTGTCCAAATCCACAGGGTGATGATGCTTACTGACTTCTGCACACATGTCCCCGGCTGTGGGACAGAGGCTGCCTTAGTGCAGAGACTGGCTCACCTCGGATCTTAAAGTCTTAAGTCAAATTCAATACACACACTTTAGACTAACGTGCAAAAAACGTACTCGCAGGAGTTAAGAATACAATATAGATTAACAACATCATTCATGTATATTGCAAAACGAGAGTGTATATCTTCATCGCAGTAAAAATGTCCTCAAATAAGAACTGAGATTTAAATACCGATGACAGAAAAATTTAAATTCTGGCATCAAAAGTTTAAAAGTCACTGGCAGCATGGTTCATACTGTATTCATACAGACAATGCAACATAAAATGAACAGAAATTTATGTCTCCTCGTTAAAATAAGACTGTCGCAAAGTTACCCCAAAACATCAGGTAAAATTGTGACAGATTATAATTATGATTACGTCTTCTGTATAAGAGGGCAGCCGGGTAGCTCAGTTGGTAGAGCAGCTGGCTAAGGACTAGAAGGTTCGAGGTTTGATCCCGGGTGGTGACGGGATTTTCTCATTGCCAAACTTCCAGTACGGCCCTGAGGTTCACTCTCCCTCCTATAAAATTGAGTACCGGGTCTTTCCTGGTGGTAAAAAGGTGGTCAGAACGTGATGCTGACCACATCACCTCATTCTAGTGCTGAGGTCATGGAAAGCATGGGGCTTTACTTCCATGCCCCCTAAGTGCCTTCATGGAGTGTGATGGGGATACCTTTACCTTTTACCTTCTGAATAAGATCAAATTGATTATTTGTTTCACATATGAAAACAGGATATATTAGACCTTAAATAAATAAAGCAAAGAGAATCTTAAACCAAACAGTATGTCTCAGTTGCTTAGAAAATCTTAAAAATTGGCACAAAGTTGTCCCTTTTTAAGTACCGCAAATCACATATTTCCACCATAAGTGTTCAATGTTTTCTTCTTCTTTTTCTTCAAGGTAAGGTGAGAAAACTAGAATTATTTCCACTTCTCTTCGTTTCTGTTTAGAGGAAAAAATATTACACCTGTTTTTATCTGCTAAGAATTTGCAGCAAGTGTACACCTAAATATTTACAAAAATAAAAGTTATCACTGTGCAGCAAAATAAAAAACACTAATGGCCAAGTGCACCAACCTCGATTAATTTCGACCATTCTGTAAAGACTACTAAAGTTTCAATCAATCAAACTCCTGTATCTCCTCATGAGGAGCATAGGATCTTCACAAAGTGCCTCCATCGAATCCTATTTGTAGCCAACTTCTTCACTTTGCTCCATGTTTTCTCCTCCCTAGCAATTTCCTCCAAAACTGTTCTCTTCCATGTATTTTTCGGCCTTCCTCTTGTTCTACTACCCTGGGGGTTCCAATCCAAAGCCATTCTTTCTACTGCTCCATCTTCTTTCCTGATTGTGTGCCCTATCCAATTCCACTTTCGTCTTTTGATTTGTATTGTGATTTCTTTCTGATTTGTTATCTTCCATAGTTCTGAGTTTGTGATTATATCTGGCCATCTAATTTTTAAAATTCTTCGTAAACATCTATTAACAAATTTAATGTTTGCAGTTTATTTTGTATAATTTTACTCGTTTCCCATGTCTCACAGCCATATAATAAGACTGATTTCACATTACAGTTAAAGATTTTAATTTTTGTAGATCTAGATATAATATAAGATTTCCATATTGGGTACAATTGGACAAATGTACTATTTGCATTTTTTATTCGGTTCTTTACATCCTCAAAGGCTCCATCATTCTTTCAATTCTACTAAAGTTTACTGGTATTAAAACAGCTTACAGGGTGCACCAAACTTAATGATTAGGGACCTACTATGTTACTGGCATTAGCTGGCAATCGAACTTAACCTCTCAATCTACTGATTTCGCCACTGAATGTAAAACTGAATGCATCTCAGTCATTCCATCTGTCAATTGTTTGACTCGCAATACGAAAGCTTTGATACTGATTTGAAATGGAGCCAAATTTTTCGAAATATGAAGTGGAATTAAGGTTGGTTCACAATAAACTAGGAATGAAAACGACAACAGGAACAGAAATAATGTTAAAATAAATGTATTTAAATGTGAGCATTCACAATAGTTAATTGTTTCTGTTCTCATTCTCGTTGTTTCTGCTCCCAGTTTATTGTAAACGAGCTCTAAGTTGGTAGAGAGTTTATGTAAATACAAAGACGTAATTTCCCTAACAAATATTGAGTTTGATTACTTATTAAAACAATGTGGGATGGTATGCAGTGTATGATTATTTTCGTCTTCAACTTCCCTGCAGTATGTCTGCTACATAAGCCTATCTTTTGTAGAAATAAAATTCAAACTAATTGCATTTTTTCAAACACATTTAATAATACTTTAATTATCTGTAACGTAAAAATAATGTAATTGGTTACATCAAACTATTACATTAGTATTTCATTTCTGTATACATAGAAATCTCATTTTATGGAGCAGGTAGGTTATGTCATAGTCTAGTATATACAGTCACGAAGCTTAATACTTACTAAATATGCAAACGTAAACAGTTGAAATATGCATCCATAGATAGTTGCTCACCACCAGGATTGCTACTATCGCCTCATCACAGACTCTTTCCCTAGCAGACCATAAAATGTATTGTACTTTCGATATCATGTTCTTTTGAAAAAATTAACACCTTCCTTCCACTATTTAAATATGAAATACATAAGGTTTATATATTATTTTCATAAAATATATATTATATTCTATAAACTCACCTTCCTTGATCTTTCGGAAGGATAACTCTAACCTATTTTTCTTACAATTTATAGTACTACAAACGTCTCCTTGTCCCGTATTATTTTTCAAATTATTGTATTTTAGCCATTTACAGTTATTACAACCGATAACGAAATTTTCACAAAAATGCGAAATACGGCACAGTCAATGCTTTTTCGATCTAGACCAGGCCGTAATGTTTGTTCGGGTTTTCTATTTCAGTGTATGGAGCTCAGTGAAATATTATAACTTTATTGCTTATCACTGCTAAGCTTTATTTAGTGTAATGTGTTATAAGTTCCGTTTACTTCTTGTTGCATAATATGTTGCAGAAATAATTAAAAAACTGTGTTATTTTAATGTGAAGAGAATTTTACATGTTAACATAATCTGTTCGCGTCAACATTTCAAGTTTAGAATGGAAGCTATTTTGAGGTTTAATAAAAGAGAATTTATATTGGGATTTCAATTTAGCACATCTACCTTCCTTAAATTTTCATGTGAATGACAAGGCATTGGAGATCACTAAATTTAGACAGAAAGGGGCAACTGGTACAGTAAACATAACCTATAATTTCAACATATCTAAATATCTGTGCGGTGCAATTGAAAATTATTGAATCGTGCATAAATGAATGTACAAGAATTTCGCAATATTTAATCGAAATAAAGGCAGGTATTACACATACGAACAACGTAATTTTCACACCATAAATAATATTACATCTTAACTCGCAAGTAAATTATGTGTGAAGTGTCTCATAATCATTGTTTTAAATTTTATTAATGGAATTACACTACATTTTACAGAAACATATGCTACTGTTTATGTATTCCAACTAATTTATATGGTTGAAACGCCGCCCTTCGTGATCGGGTTAAGTGAGTTACATGGTCTGCCTTACAGCCAGAATTAGATCACGATGGCTGTGGTTCCTAGTACTCACAGCGCTCCAAGCGGCTAGCAACTATCGCGAGATTTGCGAAAAATCAACCCAAGCTTCGTGACTGTATATAGTAGACTGTGGTTATGTTTGCTAATCAGCTGAGGTAGTTTTTATAAGTTGTGCTCGAAGCAGGCAGCAGTAGTGACTGTGTCATGTTGTGAAGTAGGGTGTTCCAATTCAAACCTCAGCATGCTTGAAGGAAAAGTAATTCACATTCCTTTAACCAAAGATATTGAAGTGAAAATGAACAAGTATGTGCTAATAAATAGTAAGTTTAATTCAGAATAAAATATTTTATTTATGCACCAATTTGTTTATGTAGCAGACAACTTATATAGATATCAGCAGCTTAGATAATGATTGTACATGTGAAGGTGACTGGAAAATTAAACAATCATTTTTGTCTTTAAGGGCGGATTTCGGTCCAAATAAAATTTTCTAACATTATTAAAAATAAAATAATAAAAACAAGGCATAATGGAGAGACTGATATAACAATAGTAGTTGTACATTTTTTGTTCTTGTGTTTCTTTGAATGTCCTAATTTTATTTAATCACGTTGGTCTTCATTTTGATCTAGATATCTAAATACAGCATTTCAGTTTCAAAATTATCATTGCTGAATATTTCCGCCATCTTGTACTCTTTCAAAGTATTGACATATTGATTTATTGATATAGTTCACAAGTACAAAACTTAATAATATAACAAAAGATCTATAAACAAATGTAGTTCTACATACTAAATATACAATTTCCTAGACTCATTATTTTATTGCAAATCTCAATAATTTATTGGTTCAAACTTGCACTTACGTCTGGTTTTAGTGCATGTTTAAACCAATCGTGATAACCATTAAGACATTAAACCTTATTTTATCTGCTCCTTTTCACAATTTAATTGTAATTATTTAGGTCTTACTTTAATAATAACTTATTATTCCAATTAGGTGATCAGATGTCGACATATTGTAAGTCATGAACCTGAATTAGCTGACTCAATACATTCTACATGTAGGTTGTCTTTATTTCTTACAATATTTCCTTATCAGCAGAAACGTTTGCGTAACTTCAATGAAGACTACCGCATACCTGCTTAAAAACAAACTTGACAAGTTGCTTACATAATCAACCTCAATTTAGTTTCATTATTGTGTCGCATGTACTCATTATCAATTCATTACTATTATAATGCCTACTAAATTTATTATAAATGCATTATTATTGAAATTAAAACATATTAGTAAAGCAATTTATAAAGTCAAAATTATCTTCTGAACCTTTACTAAATAATATAGCTATCTGAATACATTAATAACTGCCTTAATTCTCTATTTTCAATTTTTATTATTTTAAAATCTTGACGTAATTCTATCTTATATTCAAAACCTGTCTGCTTATCTAATTTAATTAATAATAAGTGTTTCTAATTTTAGGAAAATTTAGTCTTTGCTGATGCCCATCTCTTAGTAGGTAGTTTCGTTCAGTATCTATAGTTTTGATTGAATCTACTTTATATCTGATAGAGTTTCTATTTGTCAATTTACCTCTTAATAACTGTTCGTCACCTTCTCCTACTCCATCGGTCGGTAACGCACAGTTCCTCCATATTGTAGCACTTCCTCTCGCGCACCCCGGACTACCAATGGCATGTGGCATTCTTATAAATTGATCTTCACTTTCGCTGACTTTGCCGGTTGATCCACAATCGCTTCTCCTTGTTGAGTTTTCACTTGCGTGCCTCAGCCTACCCTCACTGGTCGTTCTCTCAGTCTGTGCCTCAGTTCCCCAAACAGCATCTACACTGGTTCCAGCATCTTCTTCCATACTAGGTTTTCCTTCTTCACTCTTCTTTCTTCTAAAGGGGTCTGTGAAAACAGTGTTCTCTAGTTTACTTAGGTATGCTCTAATATCATTCACTCCCGTAAGCTCACCAATTCTTCTATTTGTTATTTCTGATTTCTTCTGCCCACTTGATGAGTTACTATTCTTATTAGTCCTCTCTACGCTTCTAGACTTCCTGTTTCGTGATGCACTTCTTCTGTTTACGTGTGGTGTAGATGATGCTCTATTTCCACAAGTCTCTATTTCCTTATTTCTGTTCTTGTTACCGCAACTGAATAAATCCTCAATGTTTTGATTATTTAAGGACTCTACGTTAACTATGTTTCCGTTTATCTTCATTTTATCTTTTACTAAAGTTGCCCTAAATCCTTTCCCTCGAGCTTCTTTTAATATTGGAATTAACTTCTTTCGTTTCTCTCCAATTTCTTTTGCAAAGTCATTTTGTATGAATATATTTGTGCCTTTGAGTTGATGCGTATTGGCAATGATGTGTTCTTTGATAAAGTAACTGTTCAATTTCACAATAATTGGTCTTTTATTTCCCTTACCTACTCTATACGCGTTATTTATCGCACTTATGTCCAAGTTTAGACTGAAATACTTAGTTAATAATTCTAACACCACGTAACCAGTATCAATTCCTTTTTCATGATTGCACTCTTCAACACCATAAATTATAATGTTATTAATTCTACTATCATCTTCCCATTTTTTAACTATAGATTTTAACATCACCTGCTCTTGAATAACCTCCTTTAACTTCTTTTCCACTTCAGTGTACCTGTTTACTAATGTATCTATATCACTTGCTACTTTGTTTAGTAGAACACTTGTCTTTAGTCTGTCTTCTCTCGTTTCTTTCATATAGTCTATCCATTCTCTTTGAAACACTTCATCACTGAAGACTCTTCCTTCTGTATCTCCAGGACCAGGGTTTAACTCTACATTTCCAATAATCAGTAGAACTGATAAAACAGCCGCGGCCACAAATGCGTTGATTCTATCCGACACTATAGCATATTCACCTTTTGAACATCTGCAACACTGCCCTGCATTGAAGCATCCGATTCGCGCCCTGTAAGAATTTAGGTCGTCGCCCATACCTTCTTCACACGCTAACCTACTTGCATATGCTGCTTACTACACAACCGTTCTCTATGACTGCACTTTGTGAACTGTCTTTCAAAGTAATTAACTATTGTTAACTAGCTTAATTGTCCATTGATCACCAATTAAAGTTTACAGCTGTTAGGCAAAATTTTAACAATCATGATCATTGGTGCACCGTACTTGTGACTTAATAGGTACTATGTCAGCAGTTAATGGTTGTTAAAACTTAAACAATGTTGATGCACCTGGCCATAAGAATCGTCAATAGATCATAAATATTCGTGTTATCTGCTAGTGTTTTATTTAATGATGCTTTTCAATAACTTGGTTATGTAGCACCAAAATTCATCTTTTTAATCAATATCGTTGTTATTTAGTCAACTGTCCGAAGACAGGTTTGAACTTCATGAGGCATCACTCATAAGGCAACTAAGCCAGGAGTTAATGGGGTAGCATGGCCAGTTTCTTTCCCTCTCCACTGCATACATCGCTGACTAGTAACATATTACATTAATCATATTTCAGATTAATCATTATTAGCTCATCTTCATCACTTTTCAACATAGTCCCCCCCATGATCAATGCACATGTGCCAACGTTTCACTAATGCCTGTATTCCACGAGAAAAAAAAATATTCTGACTGAGAGCGTAAACTCTTTCGCCTCATCCTCATTGAGAAACTACTTGCCACCTTGTGCCTCCTTGGAGGGGTCCAAACACATGGTGCTAGGTTCGGTGAATTAGCAGGATGTGGTATACATAGGACTTGTGTGATCTTGCATTATCATGCTGCAAAAGCACACTGGAAGTGAGCGAACAGCGACATTTTGACCTGATTGCTGGTTTCAAATGGTTTTGAAACAGATCACAATATGATTTACTGTTAACATTGCGACTTCTGGGCATATAATCCTTCAGGATTGGACCTTTACAGTCCCAAAAGAGCGTGAGCATCACTTTGTTGGTTGACAGAGCTATATGGAATTTCTTTGGTTTGCTTTGTCTCTGACTGGAAGTAGTGGACCCAGCCTCATAACGCAATAGCAGTGTTTTACACACATCCATACAACGTTCTTTCAATTCAGGTGCGAGTTGCTTTGGTACCCACATTGTGAATGATGTGGCGAGCAGAGCCATGACTAATGTTAAATTCCACAACCACCTCGTCAACAGCTGCCTGCCGATTTTCTCAGATCACTCGATCCACTGCAGCAATAATGTCTGGCATATTCACAATGTGCGAACTGCATCAGTCAAAGTTGAAAGTTCACTTTTAAACTTGCTGAAGGGACATACAGGAATCCCTATACTGCCTCTTCATCCTCCAGTGAATGTCTGTTGGTTTCTCACCGTCACTACCCAAAAACCGGATAACTGCCCTCTGTTCCTCCCTCGTACATGTCTCCATCTTGCTGTAATCAGCCCTGCGCATTGCTACCCTCAGCAGGAGAGTAGGCCTATATATATATAGTACAAGTGTCTATTATAAAATTCGGATTTTTATTACAGTATTAAGGTTACCTTTTGATTCAGCCTTATATAATAGATAAATATTTGTTGTGTTTGCTATTGCATTATTTAATAATGCTCTTCAACAAATTGGTTATGTAGCAACAAAATTAAAGTTTTTAATCACTATTATCCCATCGATCATAAAGTAATGATTCTCAAAATAGTAACTCACGCTGATAAAAATTCATGAAACTACCGAGTTGGTTGATTTACGAAATTTTTGGGTTCTTTTCATTGCAACTAGTTTTTCAATATTTGGAACAATGGATCTCAGTCTCATAGTGCTATCGTACTGCAGTCAAATGTATGAATCCACTTCTGACCAAGTAACAGAGTCAACACCACTCATTAGTATCTATACAGCTCAGTATATTCTACTCGCTCTAGTAATAAGGATGCAGTTACTTGGGAGCTGTAATGACTTACCTGAATGCATTTATATACTGATCGCGGAGTAGCACTTTCTATCTGTAATTTTATTAGGCGGCTGCTCTCTATTACACCCTGTTAATCTGGGGTGGCATTTTTTGTGCACCCTGGATAAATTCAAATCATTTCCGGTGTCACAGAGTGTCCATATGCATTACCTGGAACATGAGGTATGCGTCTGCAGCACATGGCCTCAGTCCTTTGGGAGCAACATTGCTAGGAACTTTAAGTTCTTCTAGATTTACTTCCCTCTTCACAGATTCTTTGGTCTTAAAATACTCATCTTCAGCAACTACACGTTCAAAGACCAAAGATACCAACTGTCTCACTGTTGCTCCAGCTGTATTTATGGTAGTGGAATCTTTTGTAAAATGTAGTCTGAAGCAAAGCACCAAATTCTGCAACAAATATAAATCTATTTGTGAAATGTGAAAATCAATGAGGCCCGTTTAAATGTTAGTCCATTTACTTGAGTGCAAACATTACAACAACTCAATTGAATTTCAGAACACACAAGCTTTTCGACACATTATCAATCATAAACATATCTCCCCAAAACTCCAACAGCAAGCAAGAAGATAGCATGTGATCTCACTACAATTCAGAAGCTGATGAACACCACATGAAAACTAGCCGATGAAGGTACAATACACAGTGACATTTAAAAATTGTTTATTTCAATAATTTAACATATGTGTACTTATTAGTGATACATCATTGTTAAAAGTGTAAGGAGAAACACTTCCACTGTTAAAATGATATTTTCATTTTTAACACTTTTACTGCTGGGGTGCACCATTAGTCGAAAAGCTAGAGCACTGGCTTTTTCACGCTGTAACCCAGGTTCCAATCTCAGTGGGTCCAAGCAGAATTTGTGGTGGACAAAGAGATTCTTGGTGGTAAGTTTTCACAGGGTACTCCTGTTTCCAACAATGTTAGAATAATCATCAGCTTCATCATGCAGTGCTACATAATTGACAACAGAGACAAAACATTCACAGACAAGGTATCAATCTTGTGCCAAAATAAAATATTTTTCAATCCTTTCTACTATTTCAGTTTCTGAACAGCATACAGCTAAACACAGACCATGTCTGTGATAGATTTTTCTTTTTTTCTTTTATAGGTATAAATTATGTAATAGAGGCTATTACTTCTGATTGAGGTTCTGGCTGATATGTATATCTATTATCAGGCAGTACATCTCACTTGACGATGTGTGTCAAAGGAAGAACAAATGTTTGTATGCATCTGAAGTCTGATTAGTGAAATATGTAGCTAATCGGCGATGTATGCATTGGAGGGGGAAAGGAACTGGCCACCCTACCCCATTATTTCCTAGCCTAGTCGCCTCATGAGTGATGCCTTATTGGTGTTACAAGGTTCAAACGTCTTCAAATAGTTGACTAAACAACAGCAGAGGTTATTTCAGGGCCATAACCAGGGGAGTTCAGGGGTAGCTGAGCAACCCATAAATTTTTTCTTAACATGCTGAGCAACCCATAAATTTTTTCTTAACATGTTACATGCGTAATTTAACGTGCAGTACTAGGAGAATCTGAAAAAAGATTCAGCGATAATCAAGAGCTTAATTCAGATATTACTGCAGCAGAAGACTTGAAGGAAGAGAGAGAAAATGATGACAGTCTAGCACAATTGGGCATAAACATGCTACCTAAAGAAGAGTTGATGGTTGCAAAACGTTGTTTGGATAAGTTTAAGGGGGAAGAAGTTGATGTTCTTAAACAGTATGAGATAAAAGCTGTTTTTCCTTTAGTTTATGATTTTCTGGCTACATGTAGAATTTTTGGTTGCAGTACAGCTGTCTACGAAAACTCCTTTTCAGTCCTTACCAGGATTAACAAACAACAATGACAGAATATGAAACGTCAATGTGAAGCAAATTTAGTGTTTTTGGGCTTCGAAAAGAATGAAACAAAGTGTTTGAATATTTCTAAGTTTTTTAAACATTTTAACAATGAGAGGAACAGAAGACTACAGCTATTTTAGGTCCATTAAATTTCACTTCAATCCTTTCAAATGTCTTTTAAAATATTTAATGTTTCAGGTTTCACTATAGTTGATCTAATAATGAATAGTAGATAAATGTTAAATTAATAATCCATTTTATTTATGGTGTTTATTCAATTATATTCAATGTCAGCTCACGACCTACTTCAATTGCACCTCTAAGATGATCAGAGCAACCCCTATTGTGTTACAGCCCTGGGCTATTTGAAGGAAAAAAAATGGTAATTGGAACCACAAATTGGCTATAATTTCACATTTTGACGTAAGTCCATTAAAAAAAAGGGAATTGATGGTGCTTATTTGTCATTGCAGATTTTATAATATTGTAAATTTGTATACTAAACAACAATCTAATTTTTATTATCTCAACAATAATTCCTTTCTACAATTCACCTTAAACGCTCTCGTCAACAATAGGATTTTCACTCAACACAGTATTCGTTATAGCACTCCACTGACGGCAATGACAATTTACTTGGACTATTACGAACAACAATGAACTGTTAATCTTAACTAATATTTACAGAGCACTATTTACAAATCAGAACTATCAGTTCTCAGTTCACAGTTCTTCTAGCTCAGTCACTCGAGTTCACAGTATCTCGAACCACAGACCATCAGAGACAGTTCACTGTACTCGAACTCAGGTCCCTCCAACTGCGGTCCACTGCACTCGAACTCAGGCCTTCGGATGCTGACACAGTTGCGGACTCACACTCGAGCCGAACTCCGGTACACAAGACTGGCTTGCTTGCTCTGGCTTACTCACTGACTGGCTGACTAATCAACTGAAAACTGCTTCGCGTTCACTTGCGCGCGTAATTTATACTCACACCACAGTTTCTGGAAAGTACGACTTCTCGATATTTCGACGCGTGTGTCCATTCTCGAATCATCTCGCACGCTGCTGCTCCCCTCCTTCACCGCGCATAGCCATGACCCAGGAGGCCGATGCGTGCGCAATCTCCCCTCGCCGTGTTGACGTAATACACCCCCCCCCCGCCCTTCAGCATGAAGATGCTCCCCGTACCAGCGTTTCGTCTGCTGCGCGCCCTGTCGGACGCGTGTTCGAACCTCATTGCAACTGTCACAATATATTTTTACACTCCTCTTCCATAACAAATGTCACAATATTTCTACTATACAGAAAATACTTCTGTCAAAAGATTTCTATGATTTTATACTTTGCCCTGCATGCTGTATTTACAAAAGCAATATAACAGCACGTACTTACAAAATTAAGTGAATGTTCAGTTCACAATTATTTCTAAATAATTTATACTTTTCAAGCATTAAATATGAGTAGCATGGAATTTCATAAAAAAATAATAATAATAATTAGCCACATTTTAAGTAACACAAAATATTAAATTTTATGCTTGAAACATCATAACTTGCAAATGAGTTGCTGTTCTTTCTTTAAAACCAGAATAAAATAGAAAAGTGAGCAAGTAATCTTTACTTACTCTAGCAAGGGTGTCTCCATGAACCACTGTGTTTGTAGTAAGAAGTAGTGTAACACTCTGCAACACCTTCACTTCCTCAGTACCAGACTCCATGAGCATCCAAAGTGTATCAGTAATATAACGGGCTCCCTTCTGATCAACTGCTTGTTGCATCATTAATTTTTGTACCATTCCTAAACATATCTGCAGGAAAAAAATCGTTTTCAGAGTAATACCATATGTAATCACGTAACATCTCGCGCTTTTTATCAAAATTAGAAGGTGAAAAATCAAGAGGGGAAATTACACAATGGATATAAAATATCGAGAATGTATTTGGTCATTAATTACTTACTTACTGGCTTTTAAGGAACCAGGAGGTTCATTGCCGCCCTCACATAAGCCCGCCATTGGTCCCTATCCTGAGCAATATTAATCCAGTCTCTACCATCATATCCCACCTCCCTCAAATCCATTTTAATATTATCCTCCCATCTACGTCTCAGCCTCCCCAAAGGTCTTTTCCCCTCTGGCCTCCCAACTAACAATTATATGCATTTCTGGATTCGCCCATACGTTCTACATGCCCTGCCCATCTCAAACGTCTGGATTTAATGTTCCTAATTATATCAGGTGAAGGATGCAATGCGTGCAGCTCTGCGTTGTGTAACTTTCTCCATTCTCCTGTAACTTCAACCCTCTTAGCCCCAAATATTTTCCTAAGAATCTTATTCTCAAAAACCCTCAATCTCTGTTCCGCTCTCAAAGTGAGAGTCCAGGTTTCACAGCCATACAGAAGAACCGGTAATATAACTGTTTTATAAATTCTGACTTCCAGATTTTTTGACAGCAGACTAGATGACAAAAGCTTCTCAACCGAATAATAACACGCATTTCCCATATTTATTCTGCGTTTAATTTCCTCCCGAGTGTCATTTATATTTGTTACTGTTGCTCCAAGATATTTGAATTTTTCCACCTCTTCGAAGGATAAATCTCCAACTTTTACAGTTCCATTTCGTACAATATTCTGATCACGCGACATAATCATATACTTAGTCTTTTCGGAATTTACTTCCAACCCTATCTCTTTACTTGCTTCAAGTAGAATTTCCGCGTTTTCCCTAATCGTTTGTGGATTTTCTCCTAACATATTCACGTCATCCACATAGACAAGAAGCTGATGTAACCCGTTCAATTCCAGACCCTCTGTGTTATCCTGAACTTTCCTAATGGCATATTCTAGAGCGAAGTTAAAAAGTAAAGGTGATAGTGCATCTCCCTGCTTTAGCCCGCAGTGAATTGGAAGAGCATCAGATAGAAACTGGCCTATACGGACTCTGCTGTAAGTTTCACTAAGACACATTTTAATTAATCGAATTAGTTTCTTGGGAATACCAAATTCAATAAGAATATTATATAAAACTTCTCTCTTAACCAAGTCATACGCCTTTTTGAAATCTATGAATAACTGATGTACTGTACCCTTATACTCCCATTTTTTCTCGAATATCTGTCGAATATAAAAAATCTGATCAATAGTCGATCTATTACACCTAAAACCACACTGATGATCCCCAATAATTTCATCTACATATGGAGTTAATCTTCTCAAAAGGATATTCGACAAAATTTTGTACGACATCAACAAAAGTGATATTCCTCGAAAGTTACTACAGTTAGTCTTGTCCCCCTTCTTAAAAATAGGTACGATCATGGACTCCTTCCATTTTATTATACCTTTGCTGTGGTTGTGCCGGAGAATCAGTCCAATTCCGAGGCTTATTGTTAGGTTTCGTAACAAGCTGTTTTTTATGGTGATGGGTTGTTAGCCCTTCGCCCAACCCCCAAGCTGGAGGACCACCCCTTATCGGCTGTCCATGACTGCTTATTCAATATATTCGCAGCTACCCTCCATACCTGGAGGCCGTCTCCTCTATCCGCAACCAGAGGACGCGCCATGCCGTGGTGATAGGGACCCACAATACATGAGTATTGGTCATTAATAGCATTAACAATTAATGTAACAATCAAATTAAGGTTTGACACACGTGCATCCACACACATATATAAATTCATACAGGATGCAACGAAAAAATAGGCAAAACTTTAGGTATGAATTCCTCTTTATGTATAGAAGGAAAAATTATTATATCAACAATTCAACATGGGTCCAGAAATGCTTGGTTTCCAAATAGGGCTTGCAAATATGATCACAGTGTACATTTGTTTTCTGGGAATATTATGATGCATTCTGTTTACATTTGAACTGTTCAAAATGCCTGAATATAAGCCGCATCTCATCATTTCATCAAGATCCAAACATGCTTCGTCTCCAAGCTCGACCATTGCACTTCTTTCTGTGGAGGCACAAAGCTGGTGCATTCGATTCCTGTGGGTAGAGCAGATTCTCCAGTCTGCCAGAATTTGGGAGCATGTTCACATTTCGATGACACAACGAGCTGCAACCTGTATACAGCCACAGTACACCAGTTATTCAGAGATTTCAAAAAGGCACATGACTCGGTTAAGAGAGGAGTTTTATATAATATTCTTACTGAATTTGATATTTCCAAGAAATTAGTTTGAATAATTAAAATGTGTCTCAGTGAAATTTACAGCAGAGTCTGTATAGGCCAGTTTCTGTCTGACGCGTTTCCAATTCACTGCGGGCCAAGCAAGGAGATGCACTATCACCTTTACTTTTTAACTTTGCTCTTGAATATGCCACTAGGAAAGTCCAGGAGAAAAGAGATGGTTTGGAATTGAACAGATTACATCAGCTGCTTGTTTATGCGGATGACATCAATATGTTAGGAGAAAATCCACAAACATTATTGAAAACACGTAAATTTTCTTTTGAAGCATGTAATGTGATAGGTTTGGACGTAAACACCGAAAAATTAAACTATATGATTATGTCTCGTGACCAGAACATAGTATGAAATGGAAATATAAAATTTGGAAATTTATCTTCTGAGAAGGTGGAAATGACACTTGAGGCGAAATTAAACGCAGAATAAATATGGGAAATGACTGTTATTATTCGGCTGGGAAACTTTTATCATCCAGTCTGTTCTTGAAAAATCTGAAAGTTGGAATTTATAAAACAGTTATATCACCGGTTCTTTTGTATGGTTCTGAAATTTGGATTCTCACTATGAGAGAGGAACAGAGGTTAAGAGTGTTCGAGAATAAGGTGTTTAGGAAAATATTTGGGTCTAAGAGAGATGAAGTTACAGGAGAATGGATGAAGTTGCACAAACAGAACTGCACACATTGTATTCTTCACCTAACATAATGAGGAACATTAAATGCTGACGTTTGAGATGGGTAGGGCATGTAGCATGTATGGATGAATCTAGATATGCATATAGTGTTAGTTGGAAGACCTGAGGGAAAAATACCTTTGGGGAGGCCGAGGCATAGATGAGAGGATAATATTAAAATTGATTTGAGGAAGGTGGGATATGTTGGTAGGGATTGGATTAATCTTGTTCAGGATAGGGACTGATGGCGGGCTTATGTGAGGGTGGCAATGAACCTTATGATGCTCATATTTTCATGGAAATAAATATTTCCAGCACACTTTAGAGCATAAAAGTGGTTTTTTGCATATCATCTGTCTATTTGCGTCAGTTTCTCATAAACATCTAGTTGATTTGGAAGTCTATCTCTAAAATTCCTTATAAGAATTTCTGATACATTTTTAAAGTCAGAGAAAGAAGACATCAATCATATTCTGAAAGAAGTGAACTGTACCATGTTGTTTTATGAGGAGAATGGCATGATGAGTATTAAATAAGAGCAGTTTCAGAACAATACTGTTACACCTGGTTCAAATGAACTGCTTAGCTGCATGAAAAAAATTTGGATTGGAAGTCATCTTTAAAAATACGTCCCCTGGAGATGATACATAAATGAATACATAGACCCTAAACCAGTAGCGTGAAAACTCCCATATTTCAACAGCTTCTAGTGTTGCCAACCATTCAGTTTTTGTACAGAATGTTCAGTTTTCTGTCTGTTGTTCAGTTTAATAATTCGTCTGGGTGCGATTTGCATATATATATATTTTTTTTTTTACAAAATATTGTATTTATGTGACTTTGCCAGTATACAAGATTTTAAAGCTCTTTAAAAGTTACTCTTTCTTCTAAAATAATAAATTTTAAGTGAAAAATACCTATTCTCTTTGTTTACCTTTCTTTCTCTTCAGTAAGATTTGGATTTGACAATTGTTAGGACACTCGTGTTCGCACAGCCACCTTGAGTCCTTGCATATCGTCAGGAGAAGTTCCTACATAAGATAATTATGTTCAGTTCTGCTAGCTTGTAGTTGTATACAGTTTCCAGCTCTCACTGATATGAGTAAGGAAAGGCAAAATACTGGAAACACAGAAGACACTGACTCAAGTTAATCACACAAAATATATTTCATTCTGCAAATTTAAAGATGAATGGCTCAACCAAACAGAGTTTAAAGACTGGTTACTGAAATTCCTGAATGGAGTCAACTGGTCTTTGTGAACTTTATAAGATTACCTTGAGTGTAAAATTTTACAGCGTTAAGGCAATAAGGAAACACATTAAACTGACGATAGAGAAGACTCAATCCTCTTTTATATCCAGATTTTTAAACAGAAAAATAGCCCAGCTGATAGAAACGCCACCTTGGTGGACCTTGTTTTAACATAGCATGAAGTTAAGCATGGTCATAAAAGACTGTGGGAACAAAATCATTAAACACATCACTCCCGATTCTAAAATAGAGTTAACAAAATTTCACTGTGGAAGGACAAAGCCTGGGCCATTGCTGAAAATGTCCTTGCCACATTCTCTTCAGAGTTGGTAAAACCAACACTAACATGAAACAATGCTAACAATACCATCCCATTGCACCTTCTCATACTCATCCTCTTTCACAATAGCCCTGCCAAGACTCTGGAATTCGCTAACTGCTAGCATCAGGGACTGTCGAAATAAAATTGAATTCAAACGCAAACTTACTAGGCACCTGGTCAGTAATTGAGACTTGATCAGACATGGTTTCTTTTAAATGTTATCTTAATCTATCACAAAATATTTCAATATCCGGTATTTTCATCATTACACAATTTTGTTATTCTAGGTTTAATTTGTAATTCAGTAAATACAAAAAAATATATATATACATATTTATTCTTTCTTCTTAACTCCTATAATAAATTGTCTAGCTTTCATTAATCAGGTAATCTTTTCGTACTTTGATTTTTATTGTAATAAAATTGCAATTGTAAAATTAATGTTAATTGTAATTTTATTCTTCAAGTTGTGCTTGTAATCCCCTGGTAGATGACGGCCTTATCTCTATCAGGTTAAATAAATAAATACTAAATAAATAAAATAGTTCGTTCAATGGCTTCAAAATAATCAATTACAAAATAAGATAGTTTCTTATTGTGCCGATAATACATGGGTCAATTTTAGAGAGCACAAATCTTTCTTTTCATTTATTTTGAACAGTACAAATCTGTATATCAAGAATTAAAATCATCCCCCAACAATGGGAATATGGTGGCATGACACTGCAATGTTCACATAATACACAACGCTGCAAAGTGTGGCCTCAGACTACTTTCTAATGACATAGAAAGCTTTGTTGTGAAAGTGCATAGTGAATTTTCATCTATTGAAAAGAATGATCCGTGATCACTCACGTTATGAGGTTCTATCTAACATTTTTATACTTTCAGCTATAAATTCTTCATTTTTAATTTTGAATTGTTGTCCATTTAAAAATGCCTAGTTAAATTATTTGGCTTTGCTGTGGTGTGTTTGTCGAGTAGACGCAATGTTTGGGAGGAGAGAAAGGAGTGTGGGAAGCAACAGGCAATGCAGCAGCAAACCTGAAAATTGTCAAAGAAACTGATAAAAACACTAAATTTTGTCTTTAAGTATTAAATAGTTCATTACTGGTTAATATTAAGAAATTGCATACAGGTTTACTTCCACGATGAATCAACCTTTCAGCGTTTGATGGACAAAGCAATGTTTGTTCGTCGACGAAAGGGAGAAAATTTTGCTCTCGGATGCCTGGTTAACACAGTTAAACACCCAATATCAGTCATGATATGGTCTGTGATATCAGGCAAAGGTTCAGGACGACTCTACATTGTTCAGGGAACAATGAAACAAGATCAATATATCCAGGTATTGGAAAACAGGCTTATCCCTCAGCTGAACGAATGGTTCCCAAATGGGGAGAAATATATTTTTATGCAAGATGGTGCACCTTGACACACTGCTAGGAGAGTCAAAACGTTTCTGGCTTCCAAAAACATTCCACATTTGCCATGGTCAGGAAACTCACCGGACTTGAATCCCATTGAGAACGTCTGGAACCTCATAACAAGAGAGATGGCAAAAGAATTTATTACTATCAGAGTTCGACTTAGTGAAAGGCTGACACACGTTTGGAATCACAATGACAGGATCCAGGAAATAATACAGAAGTGTATTGTAAGGATCCCAAAGAGAATTGAAGCCGTAATTAAAGCCAAATGAGGTCGTACGAAATATTGAAATTTCTGTAAAAATGAGGTGTGGTTGGTTATTTATCAATATTTCTAGAATTAACATTGTTATAATTGTAATTTTACTTAGTATTGTTTAAAAATTAAATATGTAATGTGAATTATGCATAAGAAAGGAAACCAGAGTTCAAATGAGGAAGTAATATGTAAAGTACAGTAAAAATGTGAGTGATTATAATAATGTGGCCAGGTACTGTATGTTGAGAAAATGAAATAGCAAAACAACTTTTGAATTTTGCGAAGTTTGAGCAAAAATATAAATTTCTGAGAAAATATGCCTTATATTCTCCCATAGTAACTAGAGAAAACAAAATAACAAAAGATTATTATGTATATTAAGGATATTCTATTACGAATGTAACGAATAAATAGCATTAAGGCAATACTGCCTTCCATTGTATTTTTTTCTTCCCCATCCAAATCTTTCCTTTCCACCAATAGGCCTATTATTTTGTGTTTGATTTTCCAGTTAAGAAAAGTTGGCAAGACTAACTGCTTCTAACGTTACTGGAATATATCATTAGCTATTAAATCAGATGCTTTTGCTCAAAATGCAAAAGTATTTTTTTATACTTATTTCATGGACTCGTATATTTTTTTTTTTTAATTTCGGTATTTGTTGATTTCCCCATTGGTTATTAACTACTGCACTTCTTTAAAAAATGTGTAAGTCTTCAATGCATTTTATTTAACACTTCTGAAAACAGAGAAAGCATTAAAAATTATCTGTAATTGGAATTCCTTTTTTATATATAATATATTTAAACAAGCAGGGCATATAAGCATATTAAATTAATACAAAGAATTGTTGGAAAATAAAATTAAAACTAAAGGAAAGAAATGTGAAAATACAAATATCTCGAACCAAGGACCTCACACATACCTCCCAGTGATGCTGACCACAGTGATTCACTGTAAAATAAGTAGGTGACGGCATTAGCTTTATTTACAACTCTCCACTTCTCAGGTATTGTACTTAGATCAAAAGAGTAGAGTCCTACACCTTCATAATAATAGAATGGAGAAAGGGCAGAATGAGAGTAACAGAAAAAAAAACTTCATCTTTCTTCATCACAATTTCACTTTGGACTTTTTAGGATTTAAACTTAATTCACAGCTAATAAAATTGTGATTTGGATGTGAACTTAACAATATTCATCTTCCTTCCATCCTTATTTTTTTAACCCATTCTCAACAACATGCCACAAGGAACAAGGGTTATCCAACTTAAAATTAATATCAATTTAATATCGCATTTCTGAACGAAATCCAGATCAGAGGACAGTAGATATAAATTGTAATAAATATACAATTACTGTATATATGCTGGAGATGATACATGTTATTTCCCCCAATTCACATATGTGCAACTGCTCTGTGCACTGATGCACCCACTCTACATCCACGAGCGGGAAAGATAAAATGTATGCACTATACTTTAAATATTTTCAATATTAAAACTTGATAAAAATAAGTCAAATAATAAAAACAAAGCATCACACTCTTCAATCATTATAACGTTCAAAATCAATATACGATAAAATATTTCATGCGAATACAAGGGCATGTTCAGTCTGTCTTACAATGTATGAAACAGTGAAATATGAATTTTGGATTTTCAAAACTCAAGGACAAATACAAATTTGGTGTTTCAAGTTCTTATAATCTTCACAAAGTGCAGTTCTTGAAATGCCCTCATTTTTGTTTTGCCTCTCACATTACATTATTTAGCAAAAGGGGCTACAATACACTAAAGCCTCCTGTTTATGTTAACAAATATGGCTGTAGCTGCAGCCCTCCCAGCATTTCGTATAGTAAATTTACAACATGGAACAAACAGCTATACGTCATTGCTCTCAGCAAGACCTGACCTCGCGAACCTCAGATCCAATGGAAACTATGCATTCATAAAGATCCTCATTCCTTTTCAGAGCAACTTACAAGTGAATGGCTATAACAAGAGCAACAATGATAATTTCACCATGTCTGCAGGTGTTGAATACCTCAAACAATGGACATATTTGTTTTCTTCTCCGTATCATTCATCATTCTATCATATCATGCACCTTAATACTTTTAAATTGTTGGATATTATATCACGTTGGTCTCACAGTGCATTCAAATGTGTGTAGCCTTATTCTTAATACAAGTAAGAGTAGTAGTAATAATAATAATAATAATAATAATAATAATAATAATAATAATAATAATAATAATCTGGCGCGGATTTTTATTATCTAAAGGCTAAAAATGGTACTGAATATATCTCCTCACCCATCAGCTATGTCTAAGAATATGTAATATCTAAGACAAGTGCTTGGTCTGCCCTAATTTTGAATTAAAGTGTTTGCTAATGCAAGGCAGACCTATTTCAAATGCAGAGGTTGTTATCTCGGTAAATCACAAGTTTTGTTACCTGTGGGGATTAGCCTATTCTGTAATCTTCGTTTTGCTTATGATCACTGTTAAAGAATTAGTGAACAGATTTCAGAGTCAATGTTTAACAGACATTAACAGAGCACTCAATACAATGAAGATTCTAGCTGAGATAGAGGAAATGTTTATTTATCTTGAACTATACTATGTTGCAATACTAACTCAATACAAAATTTTAAGTCATAAAAATCCGATCCATAATGGTGGTGGTGGTGGTGGTGGTGGTGGTGGCAGCGGCTGTGGTGGTGGTGGTGGCGGCAGCAGTGGTGGTGATTGTGATAAAGCTGCGAGCACTTGTGGGTTGCAAAATTATGCCTCATTTATTTACTTGTATAGCTTTATTATAAAGGAATGAAATCAACAGACTTACCTTGACGATCTTTGGGTCTTTAGTTTCACAACCTTGTACTAATGGATAGAGAATTTGGTTGACTATGTAGAATACTGGTGTTTGCGGGTTTGCAGTAGCATTCCTGAGCTTCACTATACCTTCCTCACAAGACTGGAATAAATGACATTTAAAAAAAATCACATTTTCAAATTCTCCATAAATATAAAATTATGCCATATCTTATAACAAGAAATTAAAGCATATATGTTGGAAAATAAATCAATAGGAGTTCTCAATCAAATATGATTTAATGATAGTCTAAGATCTTCTACAAGCAAAGGCAATGAAGAAATTTTGTTGAATATTCAGCATTAGAAGCAACAAAAGAAAGCTTAGGTTCTAAGCCAATAAAAAATATAAAATGGTTAAAACATGAATGGATAAATTAAAACAAGTTATTGAGGACAAGAAGAAAGTTTACAAAATATATTATATGAACAAACTAAGGCATACAGTAATATCGGTATATTACAAAAAAATTAAGGCCCTGGTTAGAAAGGTTACAAAGGAAACACAATGAGAAGATTGGAAAAATGTTGAGAAATGATCACTGTTACCATAACATATATTCTGCAGGACCAAAAATTAATCTTTACGTAGATTCTTCACCCAACCGTGAATATTACTGTGAAATCCCAGCCACCAAGTCACTCAATTGAGTGCGCTCCTTGTATAATGGCAGTTGACTTAATATAATGTCAACATATATATCGAACTTGGAGTCAGGCCACAAAGAGAAAAACAATAGAGGAGAGGGATTCGATCCGGTGCTGTGGATTGAACTTTGGCATAGCTCAGTGGTTAGAGCAATTGGTACATAGAACCAAGGACCCAGGTTCGATCCTCGATGCCGGAGCGAATTTTTCTCCTCTAATAATCATTAATAATCATAAATAATACAGTTTAAGAATAATGTGCAGAAACAGACCAAACAAAGCATAGTAAATAATTTCAGGCAATGTGACCTGCGGATTATGAGCCAATAATAATCTCATCTCATTCCGTAACTACTTAACCTGACTCTGTTTATGCATGTTGTCAGAAAGATATACTGGCTGTGACCAACCTAAAAGGAATGTTTTTCACTAGAAACCGCCAGCCCTAGTTATTAATTTACACAAGAAATATTTCAAAGAGGAGTGAAATTGCTTGCAATTGCATTAAAATTCTATTCAAGTACATAGAAGACAAAATTAAGCCTAAGCTATATAGTGAACAATTCTTAGACGAGAAACAATGTCCATTCAGAAAGGGGCTATGTTTAACCAATGAGACAATTGCACCACAAAAAATCTGAGAAGATATTAAAGAATGAATTTACTGAATTACTGACATTACTTTTAGAATACAAGGTAAACAGAAAAAAGCTTCAAGACGAAAATGTCCTTCAAACACTTGTAAAAGCAATTCAATACTTTTGCAGATATTCGAATGAACAACTTTCGGATTGCTGGCCGATAGGTATATCTAATACTAGGCAGTACATCTCACTTGACGATATGCATCAGAGGAAGAAAAACTGTTTGAATACACCTGAAGCAGGAGTGGCACTAGAGGGGTGCGGGGGGGGGGGGGCTTGCGCACCTCTTCTGAAATTCCCGCACCCCCTTCAGCACTCCTTCTATATAACCCATAATGTAATCTTAGTATCGGTATTATGGACTGATGATGAATTAAATGTAATTTTAAGTTTAGAAACAGATTCCACCAAAGTTTATTTATTTTTATGCATCGTTAAAAGAGTGCTATATAAATTGAATTTGGCGTAGGTATTCTACTGACATTTATAATAAGTTAAACTACTATTGTACATTATCTACTAACTTATTTAAAATGTTTCGTTAAAAATTTGATGTGCTAATTCTTGCAGGTCTCATCTAAGACCACTCTAAATAATTAAGTGTAACTTCTAATTAAACAATAGATATTCAACATAAATTATATAATTTATAAACAGAGAATGAGAGTAGTTAAATGATAAAAAAATATCTTGCATTTTGCAGACTGCTGTTTTATCAAGTTTTGTTTCAAGTCTTCAGTACGTCAGCTGAAACATTTGCATGTTATAAAAATTTGCAGTTCAGCACATTGTTGCGACAACCGTATGTACACAGACAATTCGCAACAGTGTTAGTCAATACATATCAAAATTACTTTCAAGTCTCCTCTGTGGTTTTCAGTTCTGTGTGCCCAATCATATAATCAGTCTAATAGAATTAAATGTTCAGTGCAACAAAGTGAAGTAAATTTTCGATTATATACGCTCACTCTTTAGCAATTGCTTTCCGAAAAGAGAAATAATCTAATAAGCATAATTGAAATATGGAAAATGCAGTACCCATTCCAAATTCTTTTAGAGAACTGATATTTAAAAAAGAGAATGCTTAAGTCTCCCCTTATGAATGTGCTTTACAATGATTCGAGAATGATTTGGCTTAGAGTGATGTAAAAGAGTCGAGAGTTCATGAATTAGCATTCTCTTGTGACATTGCAGCAAATATTTCAGTTGAAATCCACTCCTTATCTTAAAAGTGCTCCCCAAAAGAGAATACAGTAATGGTTTTTTCAGACAGATTGGTACAAATTTTATGCTTGGCTGGAATATAGTGTAATGAAAGATACTGCTTATTATTTTGTTTGTCGATTTTTTCAACGTCCATCAGCAAGACTTGACGATCATTGGTGAAGAAAAATGGTTACACAAACTGGAAAGAAAGCCCTTTCCGCTGACTCTGGTCTCAGAAAACATGAAAACAGCGAAGCTTATAAGAAAAACTGTTTTAGATGGAAAGAATATACTCGTTGTAGACCGAAAGAACAAGAATGTCATTTGTTAGTGAAGCCCAAGCAAACCACGAAGCAAGAGACTAGAGCTTACATTGGTCACAACATTGGTACGCCTACACAGACATGCATAAGGAATGTGAACATACTAAATTTTAGGACAGCATCGAAGAAACAAATTAATAACGTTCAATTACACAAAACAAGAATGTTTACAATTACAGTTAACAAAAAACAAACAGGGTAATGCAAAAACATTAAGACTTTTAAAGCTGTATACTATTAAACAAAGCTTAAGATCTATATTAATACTATTAAATTAAATAATTAAACTAGAAAGGACAAATAATGATGTAAACAAGAAATACAATTATAAATAATAAGACAAAGGCTGTAATTCACACATCTAGTAACTTATTAATAATAAATTTCATTAGACAAAAAATATGTTTCTCACTTAATTTTGAATTTCGATAATGTTCGGCAATCCCTGATGTCACTAGGTAGAGAATTCCAAAGAAGAGGTAATGATACCATATAGGAGGATAAGTATAATGATGTTCTGTGATAAGTGATAGAAAGAAATGATTCATTCTGATTCCATACTGTTGTGAGAAACTGAAAATGTGCTGCTAGGTATCAGTAGCAGTAACAGCAGTTGCAGCAGCAGCTGTAGCAGTAGGAGCAGCAGCAGCAGTAGTAGTAGTAGTAGTAGCAGTAGGAGCAGCAGCAGTAGTAGTAGTAGCAGTAGCAGCAGTAGTAGTGGTGGTAGTGGTATTGGTGGCAGTAGTAGTAGTAGTAGTAGCAACAGCAGTAGTAGTGGTGGTAGTGGTATTGGTGGCAGTAGTAGTAGTAGCAGTAGCAGCAGTAGTAGTGGTGGTAGTGGTATTGGTGGCAGTAGTAGTAGTAGTAGTAGTAGCAGCAGCAGGAGCAGCAGCAGCAGTAGTACTAGTAGTAGTAGTAGTAGTAGTAGTAGCAGCAGCAGGAGCAGCAGCAGTAGTAGTAGTAGTAGTAGTAGTAGCAGTAGCAGCAGTAGTAGTGGTGGTAGTGGTATTGGTGGCAGCAGTAGTAGTAGTAGTAGTAGTAGTAGTAGTAGGAGCAGCAGCAGCAGTAGTAGTGATGGTAGTGGTATTGGTGGCAGTAGTAGTAGTAGTAGTAGTAGTAGTAGTAGTAGTAGTTGTAGTAGTAGTAGTAGTAGCAGTAGGAGCAGTAGCAGCAGTAGTAGTGGTGGTAGTGGTATTGGTGGCAGTAGTAGCAGTAGTAGTAGTAGTAGTAGTAGTAGTAGGAGCAGCAGCAGTAGTAGTAGTAGTAGCAGGAGCAGCAGCAGTAGTAGTAGTAGTAGTGGCAGTAGTAGTAGCAGCAGCAGCAGTAGTAGTGGCATGGCAGTAGTAGTAGTAGTAGTAGTAGTAGTAGTAGTGGCAGTAGTACTAGCAGCAGTACTAGTGGCATGGCAGTAGTAGTAGTAGTATTTTGCCTGGCAGAGTTAAGGCCATAAGACCTTCTCTTCCACTCAACCAGGTTTCAATAATATACATGAAATACAAAATTATGTGATAGATTACAAAACAACACAAAAGAAGATACATTAGAAATTACATAAAATATAGTAGAAAATTACAAATAGTCTAGATCATTTACATAATATAAGGACAAAATAAGATAAAGTAAAAAATTACACATAATCAAAATCAGTTACATAACATATGGGGAGGGAAAAAACACGCACGCACGCACGCGCACACACACGCACACACACACACACACACCCCACACACACAGAGGGGAATGAAATAGCAGATAGACTTGCAAAGCAAGCAGCAGCAGAAGACCGGGAAATCGTTTACAATAGAGTACCGAAAGAGGTTATTATAACACAGGAAAAAGAAAAAGGAATCGAAATGTGGCAGCAACAATGGACAGACTCAAGTAATTGAGCAATAAGTAAGGCTTACTTCCCATCAGTGAAGAATAGACTACGACAGAAAATTCCCTTCTTTCCAGAATTCACAACAATAGTAACTGGCCATGGAAAGCTGAGGGCATACCTTCACAGATTTAGACTTTCAGACAACCCGATGTGTCCATGTGGAGAAGAAGAAAAAACTGCAGATCACGTCGTATTCCAATGCAAGAAATTATATACAGAAAGAAAGGAAATGAGTAAAAAAATAAGAAACATTGGCGGAGATTGGCCTACGACTCATGACAAGCTAGTTAGCAAGTATTTGCAGATATTCGTCCGTTTCATCAGCTCGATAAACTTCAATGATCTACAATAATATGCCAACTAATCATGACAGATTGCAATTAAAATATTATATTATACGATATCATAGTATGTATGAAGATTATAGCTAAACACGTGTATATTATACTACGTTAGATACTGTAAACTTATGAATTGAAATTACAAAGCATGTAGTATTACTATGTAATGGGGCATGCAGTTAATAAAAAAAACACTCTCTCTCTCTCTCTCTTTTTTTTTCTTTTTTTATAAGACCTAAAATGCTGGAGATAAATTCGACGATTAATTCACTTGAGATATAGTATACAGTTAATATACTAATAGGAAAATACATGTGGGTTACAAGACATAAAATGTTGAATAGCAAAATCGTACTAAATGGCATACAGATACAAATGATTAACATATCAAGATAATAAAAAAGGAAAAGAAAAAAAGAGAGGAGAAAAAATAACAACTTGGTCATTTAAGACTATTTAGAAACTTCCGCGAGAGTCTAGTTCTGTTCAATAAAAACATTTCTAAGTAGAGTGTACTTAAAATATTTTAGACTCTGACTGCTCCTGATTTCCTGTGACAAGGAATTCCAGGAACGGGCTGTGCATATTGTGAAGGAAGCAAAGTAGAGAGATGTTTGATGATAAGGAATTGATAGAACAAGGTTATGCTGTGAACGTGTTTCACGATTGTGGTGGGATGCTAAAAGTGTGAAGCGAGGAACTAGGTAAAGAGGTGTGGAATTATTTAAAATCTGAGTGAATGAACTGAACGTCTCTCTCGTAAACGAAGCCAAGATAATTGTAAGAAATACTCGTAGACATGATCATAGCGACAGCTGTTAAAAATGAAATGGACACAAATATTATAATACGCTCAAGCCTCAATGACAATTCAACACTAAGGTCACTACACAAAATATTGTAATAGTCAAAGTAAGGCATCACCAGGGTCTGAATCAAGATCTGTTTCAGTCTAAAAGGAAAGAAATTTTTCAGTCCTTTCAGTGAATGCAAGATTGAGAAAGTTTTCTTACAGACATATTTTACCTGTGCATTCCAGCTGAGATTCGAGTCGAAATGGAAACCTATGCTTGTAATGATAGTACTGAATGGTATTATAATATTATTTAAAATCAATGGCAAAAGTGTATTAACGCTGGTGGAAGATAGTAATCTTTGATGTCCTAGTAGAATTACTTGCGTTTTCCCGGGATTAAGGTTTAGCCCGCATTTTCTAGCCCAGCTGCTGACTAACGTAAAATCATGATTTAATTTTGATAGGCTATCATTAAGTGAGTTTGGTCGTGAATGTATATATATCTGAAGATTATATGCATAGAGATGATGCTGACAATGTTTAAGGGCAGTAGAGATGTCGTTAATGTAAATAGCAAAAAGTAGAGGCCCTAGTACAGATCCTTGAGGAATTCCTGCCTTCACATCTCACCATGAAGAAAACCGATTATTGTGAGACACACATTGATGACGATTGCTAAGGTAAACACTCCATCCACATGATTGCCGTGTCTGAAAAATGCAACATTTTCAGCTTTGCAATAAGAATATCAATGTCAATAGTCTCAAATGCTCGAAAAAAGTCCAGTAGTGATAGTACAGTCCATAGCTTCATGAGCATCTTCAGTAATGTTAAGTAGGGCAGTAGAGGTGCTATGATTTGGTCTGAAACCAGACTGGAGTGGGTCAAGGAGATTATACGAGTCCAGGTAGTCAGTGAGCTGCCTGTGGAATATACGTTCTAGTACTTTAGATAATGTCGGAGGAATACTTATTGGTCTGTAGTCGGTAGGAGTGGTAGGCTGAGTGACTTTAGGGAGAGGTCGAACAAGAACATATTTCCATTGTACAGGGTAGGAGGATGTGATAAGAGAAACTGACATATGATAGTGGCAGACACAAACATTGTGACGTAAACTTATGAATAGTGCACATGAGGTCGTAATTCATAAAACTTGCTTAGCCCAACTCTTTCACTGCCCTTAGCATTTTCTTCTGCAAACAACTGAAAGGCTTCCTTTACAATAACAACCACGCATTTCTTCTGGAGAATAATATGTCACTTGCCTGTTTTTTGGCTCTTTGACAGACTTTGCATCACTTTTCCCCAGAACCTGGTAACTAATGTCATCTCTGCAATAAAAGTTGTATCTACACGAGCTAATTTTTCTTTTCTAATAACTTTTTGGGACCCACGTTTGCTGCCTTCAGTCTTCTTACATGCAGGTTGAATTTTCGATGTTAATTTCACGAGTAAAGCTTGTTGCTTCGATGGACTTTTAAGCACTGACTTCTTCACTCTGCTGACTGCCTTTCTGAGTGACGGAATGGACTGATACAAACCTAATGGCGACATTTCTTGCTAAGGTAGTTGCTGTATGGAAGCAAGTTCTTTTTTCTTCCTGACATTTCTTCTGATGAGCATTGTCTCTCATTCGTTTATATTTTAATTTTTTAGAATCTGATAACAATTCAATAACTATCCTTCTTTCAAGTCAGAAACAGTCATTATTTTCTTTCTCCAAATTGTGACTCTTTTACAAAATTCTGTCCACTTTTTCATGGAATGGTCCATGCCCAGATTTCTTTCTTTTCTAATGTAACTTCAAGAAGTGTACACAGAAATCAATGGCAGTTCAGAAAATATTGCCCAATTTAAACAATTCTACTGAAATTCTGTTAAAACCAATGCGTTCAATTACATCACAGTCACAGACAGGAAAATCCGTGTTGTAACAACTCAAAGAGGGCCATCCAACTGCAGGCCTCACGTTCACATGTCTCAGCAGAAGTAAATGTCCAGCCAGTACAAGGACACCGCAATGTGTGATTAGGATGATTTTGCTACTGACTGTAGGTCAACAAAGTCATTGTAATTGTTGGGTGGGCACAAGTCCCAAGCACTGGCCGAAATATGAGAATATTTTTTCCCTCAATATTACATCTTAAACAAGGGTTCATTCCAGCAGTTAACTTATAGCATGGGACAGTCATAAACGGATTCAATTCATACTCCAAAAAAAGGTTATTGGGCTATAGGTGAACTTCATGAAAATATATACCCACATTGAAACTTTTGAAGTACTATGTTAAAGCTGGTAACACTAAAAAATAATGTTGCCTAGACATTGAAGCTTCCAGAAACATACGACATAGTTCTAAATTCTGAACACAATTGACAGCACTGTTGTCAGATTGGAGGAAAGTGTCATCAAACTGAAGTATTGAAGATTATACCCAGAGTAAAAGCATGTAGAACGTTTAAGAGTTATAAGTAAATATTACTTACCACAATAAGTTGAAATACAGCTATTTTTATTCACACTGAACTAAAAAGTAAGTTAGTTTTGGCAAGGAATGCATGAAATAAAGCTAATTGTTTAACTAAGGTGTAGTTGTTGTGTAAGTCACAAAAATTTGCGAATTTTCAGGTTCTATGCATAATGCTTAGAGGTAATCTCTTGTAAATTATCATGTTCTTTTATTAGTAAGAGTAGGCCTAAAGTTATAAAATATATGATTTCTAACTTTAGATACTTTGCCTTCAATATAATAATTTTTTATTAACTTGTTATGTAAGTCACACTGAATTTCACAGTTCTTGCCAGCTATGTTTAATTTATTTTCTTTCTGCAGTGAAGTGTGATACTTCATTTACATGAAAAGAAAAGACAAAAAACAAACACCAGTCCATTCATAACCTAACTTTTCCAGTGGTAAAATGTCTCAAACAGCAGCAGAACGGAAAAGAAAACAGATTGAAAGGCTGAAAAAAGAGGGGAACTATGAAGAGTTTAAAAGTAAGCAAACCAGTATGCAAAGACAGAGAAGAGAGAAAAGGAAGAGTTCAATGACCTTTGATGAGAAAGAAGAACAGAGGAAGAAACGTAGAATAGAGCAAAGAGCACATAGAGAGAAAAAGAAGATGCAAAGTCCTGCTTCGTCTTCAGCAGTCGCATCTCCATCAAAAAGCTATAAGTCACCTTCTTCGTTTGGAAACGTTGTAGCAAGGACAAAGCGTGGCCTTCCTCATAACCCTAGAAAATGTGTTGCAGTTGCAACTAAACTAGCACTGGACATTGTTCCGGCAATTGTTGCAACACTGAAGACTGCCAGATCACAATGCAGCAAGAGAGCAATTACAAAAAATGTTAAACCTGCTGTTACAGCTTTCTATAACAATAACAGCATATCCTATCAAATGCCTGGGACCAAGTATTATGTCATCATTCATTCAGAAGGTGAAAAAGAGAAGATACAAAAGCAGTACCTGTTTCTTACTGTAAGTGAAATCCACAAACAGTTTCAAAACAATTAGGCCTACCCAGAATTTAAAATTGGATTGACAAGATGTGGTGAACTTCGTCCACAACACATCTGTCTTAGGGCTGACACTCCTGAACATTTATGCCTCTGTATTTATCATGAAAACATGGCACTAGGTCATTCCATGAAAATGCGACATTTTCACGAAAAATAAAAATCTCACGAATCTCTGCTTGTTGTCTGTCATTTTTTTCGTTATGATCCGAATTTTGTTAATATGATAACACTGATTGTGTAACAACACGTATGTGGGAGAATAGGCACCAAGAAGTCTGTGGTTTAAGAGCGCGAAATTATTTATTAGAAATCACATATTTGAATGCACATTTACGGCAAATAAATCCATCTTGAATCTTGCGTACACTACTTTTAACACTTAAATACAAATGAGTGATAAAATAGCAAACTTACTAGTGTTAATTATATAAGCACGTGTGGCTTACAGCTATTTCGGTGTATACTTTACACCATCATCACTACACCCAAACCAAAGGTTTGCCCATGGGATCACCCATTTCTAGCATACTAGCGGGGATATTTTTACACAACATAGAACAAACATACACACTCAACAATGACCACAACAAATAAGTTATGCAGACAACATAATATACTGGCACAGCTCATACTATACAAAGGAAACAAACGACAAATACACAAACTACACCAATACATAAACGAAATACACCCAAAACTTCAATACACACTGGAACTTGAAAATAACAACTCCATAAATTTCCTAGACATCACAATAACAAAAGTTGACAACAAACATACTTTCAAAATATACAGAAAACCAACCACCACCGCCACCACACACATACACAACACATCCAATCACCCCATACAACACAAACATGCTGCATTCAGGACAATGGTACACAGATTACTCAACATACCCATGAGCCAACAACACTACAATGAAGAAGTGAACACAATCAAATACATAGCACAAGAAAATGGTTACAATCCAAACATAATAGACAACATAATAAGAAAGACAAAACAAAAACTTAACACAAAAACACACAAAACACAACACAAACACAAGAAATAGATCATACTAACATACGAAAACAAAAGCACACATAAGATCGCATCTTCATTCAGAAAGCAGAAATACAAGATAGCATACAGAACAGAAAACACAGTACAAAGACATCTCAACACACAAACAACACAAACAAATAAATATAACCATACAGGCATATACAAACTCAAATGTAACAGTTGCGACAAATTCTACATTGGACAGTCAGGCAGATCATTCCAAACACGCTACAAAGAACACATTAAAGCAATACATCTACATATGCCAAACACATAACTAATGCTAACCATACATACAATAACATAAATACAGACATGGAAATCCTACACATACAAACCGAAAACCAAAAACTCAAACACACTAAAACAATACGAAATATACAGACACACTAAAACACACCCTAATCAAATTCTCAACACACAGATCAATTTCAGAACACACTCACTATTTGACTCCACTTTTCAACATGCAAACACATCCCTACAACAGGCAGCAATATCTAGATGACGCCAGGATCTAATAGGCTCTGATGATGGTGTACAGTATAGACCAAAACAGCTGTAAGCCACACGTGGTTATATAATTAACACTGGTAAGTTTGCCATTTTACCAATCATTTGCAAATAAATCATTACTTCTGTATGTTTAATTCAATTAATAATGAAGTGCTGACTCTTGTTAATAATTATAATTCATAGAAACCGTAATACAATGATTATTTCGTGCTTGATTGCAATTATTACAAAGAAAGGTTGAGAGTTTGTGTCACGCTCAAATGGAATTTGTTTATATATCTTCAAAAAATGGAAAAAATTTCTTCAAATATATAAAATAATCCTAAAATAATGGAGTTAAGGATGCTCAAATGACTCTATTCCAATTCGAAAATTGTAAGAAAATATGGAATACTACATTCTATCCTGACTAAGCTGAAGTCCACACCTGTGAGTAACGGTTAGGCGTCTGGCCGCGAAACCAGGTGGCCCGGGTTCAATTCCCGGTCGGGGCAAGTTACTTGGTTGAGGTTTTTTCGGGGTTTTCCCACAACCCAATATGAGCAAATGCTGGGTAACTTTCGGAGCTGAACCTCGGACTCATTTCACCGCATTATTACCTTCATCTCATTCAGATGCTATATAACCTAAGATGTTGATAAAGCGTCGTAAAATAACCTACTAAAATAAATTTAAAAAATAAGCTGAAGGATAGAATGCCTCATCCTAAATTGACGGTCACCATAGTTGCCAAATTGTGTGCAGAAAATAAAATTCTTCTGTTTGCCTTGTTTATAAATGCTACACACATTCTACAACCTGCTGATATTGAGCTCTTAAAAACTCGATGGAAAAATGCAGTTGAGGATTTGCCATATGAGTATTAGGGATGTGCAGTATAAAAAATAAATTTTGGTCAGTGACTAGAGAGAACGTTCAATGAAAGAGCCGCTTCAGAATGGTTTCCGTAAATACAGCATCTTTCCATTTTATGCAAACGCAGTAGATTATTCTCGATGTATGAGCCTTGAGTTTGTGTGTGTTGATGGAAATGGAACTGTGAACCTCAACCAGCAAAGCTTAATGTGAAATATCAGTTGTATTTGGAATCGACTATGAAAGCTGGATGCACTGAAGAATTCAGAACTGTTGCAGCTAATGAAAAATGAACTGGAGATGACGTGGCATCTGAACTCTCCTACAATTGTTAAAATTATGGAAAAGATGCATACAACCCAATAATTCTAACACTGCTGATGGTGCCATATTGACTTGTTAAAAACAGTAAGTTAATGTTGAAGAAGCACAGCAAAATGGAGAAGAAATGCAGATTGAGGAAAAATGAGTTTACCACATGATATTACGAGTAACAGTGGCTATAACATCATTAGGATTTATATGTTAACAAAAATAAAGAACTATGGAAGGAAGAAAGAAAAAACAGTGCGAGGAAAAGACAAGAGAAAAGAAACTGAAGTAATCACGGAAGGCCTGATAGGAAAAATCATAAAAAAACCAAAGGCCTCTCAGTCAGATAGCTCTAAGTTAGAGCTAGAATTCCACACTTCATCATCGGACTCTGATGACATCCCTTTGAACATTTCTCAGGAAGATGGCAACAACCAAATCAGTGGTGATGAGAACCATGTGAAATACGGATCTTGGGGCATTGTGAAATATATAGCAAGGAAAACTTGCTATTTACTTAGTGGAAAAAGTGGTAAAGAAAGAGGAAAAAGATTTTGATGTATTTGCTCAACAGGTGTCTGGAAAAGTGTTCATGTGGCTGGCACAAGAAGATACTGATACTAGCGATATCTCAGGATACAGTGCGGTGTATTTTTTCCTGACTGCAGGAAAACTATAAAAAAAAGACACTTATGGGATTCATATTTTCAGTTACAGGTTAAAATCTTGGTTGAAGTGCATTTTTATGTAACAGAATATAAGTGTGTCTTCTCTGTTAAAATAGCTATATCTAATTTGTTTTAGTAGTGGTCAACTACTGGTCGAGAACTGGTCATTTACTGACACATTGCGGTCAACTAGTGGTATTTTTGTAAACCGCTAGTTTAAAAATAAATTTCATCATGTTACATTGCTTTAAACAAATATTGAATAGCACCATTGCTTTTGTCAACATTTCATTATTCTTTTACTGTAGAAATCTTTTCCTTGTGACTTTATCTAGCCTACAAACAAAATGGAGATTTAACAAACTAATGTTCCTTAACTGGTCAACTACTGGTGAGCTCACCCTACCAACTATCACAATAAGCTATTAATATAATATTCGGTATCCCGTATATTCAGTATTTACATATTGATGGATAACGCGTATGGTTCAATTTGCAGTTTGATAATTACGTTGTAAGCATCGGCCTGACCGTCATATTTTCACAATAGAGGTTCAGGCACATACTTTCCCATTAGAGTATAAGGAGGATGACAATATGTCAATTATAAGAATACGTTGAAAATTTTATTAAAGTATAATAGGTGTGTGTGTGTGTGTGTGTGTGTGTGTGTGTGTGTGTGTGTATGGTGATGTAATTACCTGCAGTTCAGTTTGGTACCTAGGTCAATTCGCAACTCCATAGGCCTAAACAATAATTTATATTCTAAAAGTTATTCAAAAACTTATCAAAGTAGTAATTGCAAATATAATTGTAGCAAAGTCTCTGAATCGCACACCAAATCAATGTCAGAATCTGACGATTTTTAATTTAAGACACCATAATGTTTCTCGTGATCATTTCAAATGCACAAAACTATATTTACTCATTCTAAAAATTAATTTAAACAAAAATGTGGTCCAGAAATACACAAAATAACAATACAACACCATAACATGTAACGCATACGCCTTACAATAAAACGTTGCTTCCTCTAAGCGTTCAAGCAATATTCAAGTTGTTACAATAAGAAAACTTCTAACCTAAATAAGACCATAATGCCTACTGGACGCTCTATTATTATTATTATTACTATTACTATTATTAAACAGCAACATAACCTCAATTTCTCAAGAGATTAAAATTACGCCAGATTGACATCAATGAATGACATTTCATTCACTTACTTCCTTTATTTGAGGAAACTTCTTTTTCGTTTCTATCGACAGATTTTTCAAGTCATTTTGTAGTGATTCTAGAAACTTCTGCGCTGCTTCGTTACCTGTCGTTCCACTGACACACGCCATTTTCAAATTAAACTTTAAAGAAATTTCAATTAGAAAAAACTTCTTACTAAAAATGACACACTGAGAATACAGTCACCACACACAAATGTCCACTTCTTTTAACATGTTCTATCGGCAGAAAATTAAAATTGCTTTAGATATAATTAACATTTTCTTTGCAGATGAGTTGGCAAAGCACAACACAACCATAAACATTATGGCATAGTCAGTGAGCTCACTGAGTACACTACGAACACAGGGGAGCCAAATGTTGAAAGATGCAGAGATGAATCCGTGATATATATGGCGGCGAAAACTTCCCACCTGTTATACACCATGGATCACAAATCTATACCACAGTCTAGTATCACAGTCTACAATATACACTCTCGAAGCTTGAGGTGATTTTTTGCAAATCTCGTCATAAAGCGCTCCAAGCGGTTAGCAACTAGAAACAATAGACTGTCCACGGTCGACTTTGGACTGTGTCGTATTTCCATCGAGTGCTAGCTCGTTGCTTCTTTCACATTGATGCTTGTGAAATGTTCGTTATTGGTTGTAATGAAAATGTTAATGGCTAAAATACAATAATTGGAATAATAATATTTTACAAGAGACGTAGAAAAATTAAGTTTGTTTTAATGAAATTTATTGATCACGTTTTATTTTCAATTCTGGTGGGATTATTATTGTACTTTTTTTTTTTCAAAGGATATGTTTTTAACTATAGCTGTTAATTTTGTTGTTATTTTTATTTGTTACTTTACTAGAGACGTAGAAAAAATCTGTTACAATAAAATTTATTGATCACGTTTTATTTCCAATTCTGGTGTGATTATTATTGCTTAACCTCATCCCACTTTGTTAACTACGTAAGCCCACACTACAAGTACCAGTACACGTAAGTTACTCCATTAATTCATATTTCCATTATTATTGTTGTAAAGGGAAATGCAAATTAATATTTATTGGTTTCATAGTTAATTATCGCTATAATCTTGAATGAGTGAAGCGATTATAGTAAATTTCAGTTCGTTTTGCACAAACAAAAATAATATTAACCTATTTCTTGCAGGTATCTTCGAGTTTATGGTGGAATTTAATATACTTTATTAAAATAATAAATTAACTTTAAGCATTTGATATTTCAATAATGGAAGGAAGGTGTTAATTTTTCAAAAAAGAACACGACAACGAAAGTGTAACATATTTTGTCGTATGCTAGGAGAGAGATCTGCGATGATGAGGCGATAGTAGCGATCCTACTGGTGGGCAACTACCCATGTTTGCATTTTTACTACATATTGAGCTTCGCGACTGTATATAGTAGACTGTGCTAGTATAGTCTAGTCGCGAAGCTCAATACGTAGTGAATATGCAAACATTAGGTAGTTGCTCACCACTAGGATCGCCTCATTACAGGCAATGCAAAATAGTACCGTCACAGTCTATAGTTTCTAGCGCCCTCAAAACTCAACCTTCGTGACTGTATATAGTAGACTGTGCCTGTACCCTGCAATTCTCGCAATAGTTGCTAGCCGCTTGGAGCGCTGTGAGTACTAGGAACAGTAGACTGTGTCACTGCCATCGTGATCTAATAAACTAATGGAACTGTGGAGTGGAGTGACGTCACGTCAATGTGCTATAAATTAACGTTCATATGAAGAGACGCGGAAATGCTAGTGTATAGTGAACAGTGAAAAGTGAATAGTAACAGACACGCAGAAATATTAGTAATACGAAGCCCTCTCAGGACCCCACACGAAAGGGGAAAGTATATATATATATATATACGCGTGGCTAGCGGAACACGGGCCGCCATTTTATCACTGCCTACTGGATACCATGCCAGATGCAAGCAACCAAGAAACCATGACGAAGACCAACGAATGTGAGACGAGAGACAATCAAGACACTTGTCCCATCTGCCAGCTGAGGGTAGAGGATGAATCAGTCATCACTTGCGACGGACTGTGCCAGAGATGGCACCACCTATCATGCACTGAGTTACAGCAAGGCCAATTCAATGCATTAAGATCAACCAATAAAAAGAAATCCAAGCTGATGTGGTTATGCTATAACTGTGAGCAAGACTACATGACGTACAAAACAGGAAAGAGCATGCAAAAAGAAATGGAAATCTTAAGAATGGATATGAACATGAGCTAGACGCAATGGCAGAAGCCATAAATAAGCTGAAAGACGAAAGACCACTACGTGCAACTCGTGAAGAACGGTCTTCGCAGCTCGCACGCAGCTCGGTAATCAAAAGCCCAGCAGAGAAACTTACAAATGAAAAGAAAACACGACAAGTCTAGTGAAGCAAAAGGCAGAAAGGCAGCACAACCAACAAACAGCGACCACAACGCTGCAGAAGACGAGCCAAAACACACGGAACCAGAAACCGAGAACACTAACATCGCAGCGGAAGAGGAGGAGAAACAATTCATCGAGGTGATCTATAGGAAGAGACGACGACAACAACAGCGATCGCACACAATTGGTACAGGAGACACTGAAGACAACCTGATAGAAGGTGGAGTGGCAAGAGCATGGCTTTACCTGGTGCGCCTCTCACAGCATACAACTACAGAGAAAATAAAGAGTTTCCTCAGCAGAAAAGGGATACAGCAAGACGTAGTATGTGAGGAACTAAGAACAATGGGAATGAACAAAGCATTCAAAATAGGAATACCAATGCAGAACTTAGAAGAAACTGAGAAGCCCGAATATTGGCCTAAGGGGATCCTCGTAAGGCGATTTCGCTTCTCACGCAGAACGGGCACGCAATACCCCACAGCAGAATTTGATGCGTAACAGCCACCAAAGAAGAACCAAGACAGCCGACAGGACTCGCCTGATGACAACCCGGAGCAGGGATGAATCAATACTTACATTTCTATGGAACTGCGAGGGACTAATAAATGCAACATCAATGCTTACACAAGACATATTTCAAAAATACGACGCAGGTATGTTAACAGAAACATATCTAATGTAAGAATGGCGCAATCTGAATTTCTACGCTATCCACAGCTTCGCAACACAGGGAAGCAGAGGCAGACCCAGAGGCGGGATATCGCTGCTACTAAAACCAAAGTTGACACCCTTTCAGACACTTCATAAAACGGAGAACATATTGCTTGTGAAATGTGAACCCATATGGATTATGTGTGGGTATTTCCAACCATATCTCAAGGAAAAGGAAATTATAGATGAAATTGAAGAAGCAATAGCTAAAGTGCCAAGGTACGAGCCCCTGCTTATAGTAGGCGATCTAAATTGCCGTCTGGATACCCCACTAGCTAAAACAGAAAATGTACTCTCCTATATAAATAGTGAAGGGCTCTCAGTTGTGAATAACATAACAGAGAAAACTTACTATAGCCTAAATGGCAGCAGCACCATCGATCTGGTTTTTGTAAATGAAGGAACCAAAGTAATATCTCACAAGGTTATCACTAATGTTCCTGTGAGGAAACACTCACCCGTAGAAACCATTCTACAGCTTGGAAATACCTATGGAACCTCGGATACTTCTAGAGCCAAATCCCAAGGAAATTAGATGTAGGAAAGATTCAGGAAAAGGACTTGGAAAATGTAATTAGCATCATCCAAGAAGGAGACGTGGATATCGCACTGGAGACTACCGAAAAACGCATGAAAGAAGCCATCCCTCACCATAAAAACAATACCTCTACAAGGACAGCTAAACCATGGTTCAATGCCGAATGCTATAGTCAAAGGAAAGCCAAACTCAACGCACTACACTCAGCAAGGGAGTTGAAGACAGAAGAAGCCTACAGGAATTACGCCGACAAAAGGCGAGAATATAAAGAGACTGTAAGAGAGACAAAAACAACATACCATCTGACCAAAGAAAAGAAGTTAGTAGAAGAAGCAGAATCGGATCCATACAAAGCATTACGCCAACAGAATCCCAGATTCCCGAAGACAATACCAATACAGACATGGACGCAACACCTAAGTAGCATTGTAGGGTCGAAAGATACACGCCCCAAGATTGATCCATCACCAGCTGTAGGCTTCGAACCCATTACTGAAGAGGAGGTCATACATACCATAAAAATGAGCAGACCAAATAGAGCACCAGGGCAAATCCTTGCACAGTGGAGAACAGCAATAATAAAAATGCTGTATAGAGGAAAGGGAGACCCCAAGAATCCAGACGCCTACAGAGGTATTGCCTTGGAAGATGTGCTGTTGAAAACTTTCACGAAAATAATAACAGATCGCTTGGCAGAAGTGATAGACCCGAGTATCCCCGAGGAACAATTTGGATTCAGGGAAGGAAGATCGACCATTCAAGCTGTCCGATGCCTCCAAGAAGACATACAAGATGCACTGCGACATCCAAAAGGAAAGCTGTATACAGTTTTCGTGGATTACAGCAAAGCGTATGACACCATAAACAGAAACATGATAATAAAGAAACTAGGCTCGATGATTGGAACAGGTCATTACGTCACCAGAATAGTAAACAACATACTGCACAACAACAGCTTGGTAATCGACGACAGCGTCACATTCTCAGAACCCATAGAGCAAAGTATCGGGTTGTTGCAAGGCGACCCGCTAAGCCCCACGTTATTCATTGTAGCAAGAGCTCATATTGTGAACACTGTCAAGCTAGATGGAGTCAGCATGTATATATATGCCGAAGACATGGCCCTAGCGTCCACATCACGGCAAAAGCTTCAGTCCTCCCTAGACCAGTTATCAATATGTGCCCCAGAGAACGAATTAGCCATCAATGTAGACAAAACCGTATTCATGATCTTCCGTCGCGGAGGAAGAATAGCAACTGAAGATACATTCCGTCTGGAGCACAGGGAGCTACAAAATGTAACCCAATTCAAGTACTTAGGAATCACCCTCCAAACGCATGGGGATACGTATACACAACATGTAAATGAAAGAACCATACATGCTATAAAAGCAATGCATGAAATACAGCATGTAAGCAAATTATCGCTAGAGACAGCCATGACATTATTCAAAGTCAAAATTAGCCCTATATTGCACTATGGTCTGAACATCATATGGGAAAACCTTACAAACAGCAATTTAAAACGCATAGAACGAGTGAAGGTAACATTTATTAAAAGAGCCCTATCCATATCAAAATATGCTCCATCACGACTATGCTACGAAATGTCAAGGGAACGTTTCTTTATCGAAGATTTGAGACACCAACTACTGCTCCCGTCCACTGCCCAGTACGAGAATCTCCTACAGGAATTCCGAACGAGGAGGTCACAAATATGGAGCGACTTCTATACAACAGAGGCCATGCTGTCCGACGAGTGGAAGAGACCGTACTACAAACCCAACGAGTTAGAAAGAGAAAGATATAGAGTGGTCATTGCGCCGCCATGTTTGAAGAAAATTGAACGACCGTCGGTAATGAACTTATGCGCCCAAAACAAAGTGGGCGTGGTAATAACTGACATTAGAATCGTCAGCTATCTTAATTTCGTTTGCATAACTCAGTTACACTGAAGTGGAAAAACCTAGTATTTCGTCAAATACGTGCTAGGTACTTAATCTAAACTTATGTACGCTAAATTTAAAACACTTGAGCTATTCCTAGAAGGAATGCTTAAAAGAATAACCTAAGCAAAATTGTCATGTAGTATGACAAGAAGTCCTAGCAAATACATATACTGCAGAAAATGTTAATATTCCTAGGTTCTTTTAAATGCGACCTGCAAGATTGCCTATAAAATGAACGAGTATGATTCGGATGATTTGATTAAATTGTTTTCCCACTCTCTACACGTTGCAAAACTATTTACTATACCATAAGATATAGAATGAAAGTAGGCCCTACCTGTAGTAAACAACCTTTACTCCAAGCTTGTAACGTGGGTGAAACATGACAAAACACGCTTTCAGTTTTTTTTTTGTTACAGTAAAGTATAATTATTATCGAAATGTGAACGTGAGGCCAACAGCCGGCTGGTCTGTCTGAGCCTTTCAAGGGCTGTGGCACCACAGATAATTATTAGTGTATAATTGAGCACCCACGTACAATAATGGGGTAAGTAGTTACGAAATATATTCATACTTACCCCATTATTGCACGTGGGTGCTCAATTATGTTCTTTCATGTCCTTCCAGTCAAAATACTAACAACAATACGACCTACCCCAGAGTTTTGCGTTATTTTGGATGCGAGTGTCGAAATACAATTTTAATATTTGATTGCTATTACTAGGTTTGAAACGAAATTGTAGCGGTTTTATCCGTATTTAGTTTAACTTTATTACTAGTGAACCATTTATTTGATTAATCGTTTGTCTTCGAAATAGGCCTACTTCTTATAAGCTACAGTTCATCGTCTTCTTGTATAAGCAGTAAGGACAGAAGGAGCAGAAATAAAGGATGCCGGTGTCGAAATACAGTTTTAATATTGTATTGCTATTTGTTTTTCACTCGGTCTGAAACGGAATTGTATTGGTTTTATCCGTCTTTAGTTTAAGTACATTACCAGTGAACCATTTATTTTGTTTATGCCGGGCGTTGTTACACATTTATGCATGAAAAAAAAAATACTGCTAATTAACAAAACTATGAACTTAACTTCATAAAATTTACATGAAATATGATATATCAGTTGTCTTTTTCCTTTTGACATTGCAGTTATATGCAGCACACACAACAGGCATGTTTTTTCTTCTTTTTTGTACTTCTTACGTCTGTTATACAACATTGTAAGCAGACGAATTTTTACAAAAGTGGGCGCTTAGCTCAGATCTGCCGTGTTTCGCGGTGGCACCGCAAAGAGCGCTGTACAGGACAACATGGCCACTCTATAGTCTTCTCTTTCTAACTCGTTGGTAGAAGCCAACGAGTTAGAAAGAGAAAGATATAGAGTGGTCTTTGCGCCGCCATGTTTGAAGAAAATTGAACGACCGTCGGTAATGAACTTATGCGCCCAAAACAAAGTGGGCGTGGTGATAACTGACATTAGAATCGTCAGCTGTCTTAATTTCGTTTGCATAACTCAGTTAAACTGAAGTGGAAAAACCTAGTATTTCGTCAAATACGTGCTAGGAACTTAATCTAAACTTATGTACGCTAAATTTAAAACACTTGAGCTATTCCTAGAAGGAATGCTTAAAAGAATAACCTAAGCAAAATTGTCATGTAGTATGACAAGAAGTCCTAGCAAATACATATACTGAAGAAAATGTTAATATTCCTAGGTTCTTTTAAATGCGACCTGCAAGATTGCCTATAAAATGAACTAGTATGATTCGGATGATTTTATTAAATTGTTTTCCCACTCTCTACACGTTGCAAAACTATTTACTATACCATAAGATATAGAATGAAAGTAGGCCCTGTCTGTAGTAAACAAGCTTTACCTCTAAGCTTGTAACGTGGGTGAAACATGACAAAACACACTTTCAGATTTTTTGTTACAGTAAAGTATAATTATTATCGAAATGTGAACGTGAGGCCAACAGCCGGCTGGTCTGTCTGGGCCTTTCAAGGGCTGTGGCACCACAGATAATTATTAGTGTACAATTGAGCACCCACGTACAATAATGGGGTAAGTAGTTACGAAATGAATCCTATAGATTCAAAATCCTCTATATCCACTTTCACAAATTGATGGATTTTGATAGTAACTGGTTCCAAATAGTGGGAATTTTCAACCTGACAGTGACTTTTAACAAACCTCTTGCTTTAAATTTAATGGCACTTTTAATTCAACTATATAAATCATTAGAATTCATTCTTAGCAAGCAATATGTAGGCATAACTCAATTATGAACAAAATGGTTTTTAGGGGGTTTTGAATCTAGAGGATTCAAATATATTCATACTTACCCCATTATTGCACGTGGGTGCTCAATTATGTTCTTTCATGTCCTTCCAGTCAAAATACTAACAACAATACGACCTATCCCAGAGTTTTGCGTTATTTTGGATGCGAGTGTCGAAATACAGTTTTAATATTTGATTGCTATTACTAGGTATGAAACGGAATTGTAGCGGTTTTATCCGTATTTAGTTTAACTTTATTACTAGTGAACCATTTATTTGATTAATCGTTTGTCTTCGAAATAGGCCTACTTCTTATAAGCTACAGCTCATCATCTTCTTCTATAAGCAGTAAGGACAGAAGGAGCAGAAATAAAGGATGCCTGTGTCGAAATACAGTTTTAATATTGTATTGCTATTTGTTTTTCACTGGGTCTGAAACGGAATTGTATTGGTTTTATCCGTATTTAGTTTAAGTACATTACCAGTGAACCATTTATTTTGTTTATGCCGGGCGTTGTTACACATTTATGCATGAAAAAAAAATGCTGCTAATTAACAAAACTATGGACTTAACTTCATAAAATTTACATGAAATATGATATATAAGTTGTCTTTTTCCTTTTGACATTGCAGTTATATGCAGCAAACACAACAGGCATGTTTTTTCTTCGTTTTTCTGGGCTTCTTACCTCCGTCATACAACATTGTAAGCAGACGAATTTTTACAAAGGTGGGCGCTTAGCTCAGATCTGCCGTGTTTCGCGGTGGCACCGCAAAGAGCGCTGTACAGGACAACATGGCCACTCTATAGTCTTCTTTTTCTAACTCGTTGGTAGAAGCTGTTTCTATTTCTGTGCGACATTTCCTAGGTGGGCCAGCCAAATTGACGCGACA